>NC_072466.1:4666846-4781846 GCF_027596085.1 Anoplopoma fimbria
TGGAGGGCAGAATGTGGTCTGATAATCCAGATATCCTTATCTTACCCCAGCCGGAGTCGGCTACATTCGAGGTGAATTATTTTGCAGCCTGTGTGTTAAATTAGACATGAGGATCACGTAGCTCATCCATCCCATGATGCATAGGATCAGGCTGAGGCACTGCTGACTGAGTGTGGCAAATGGTTGTGTGGACTCTTGCATGCTCACACACACAGACACAAAAGGGGTTGTACTCAAATCAGCAACCACACTCTGGTTTGCAGTATTGGTGGATTTCACACACACACACACACACACACACACACACACACAAGGCATGCTTGCTGGTGGATGTTAAAATAATCAAAATGAACTGAGAGGGGAACAAATTGATTTCTGGGATGTTTTTCATAGAGGATCGTTAACAAAGGTGGTGTTATCAGCAAAGAAACACATGGAAATCTTTCTCAACTCCAAAAACAAACTGGGAAGCAACCACAATCCTGCTTCTACAGTAGGGTAATATTAAAAGATGGATTATGTTCTCTAGGTCCTTAACATCAACAGCAACACTTCATTTGAAAAATAAATTCTTATATGGCTTTATTTGATCCATGTTGTGTTGACAGTGAATAAAAATGTAATGAGCAGACAGAAGTCAGCAGCAGAATCAAGGCTATGTTATTCATTTCCTCCAGAGGTATCTGTTCCTTCAGGCTCTTATTGTGAGGTGAGAGGAAGTGGCCGCCAGCTCAGTTACAGTCTAAGCTCTCAGCAGAGAGGACTGCTGCTAAATGCAGAGCAGCTTGTGTGTCCCCAGCAGTGTAACGGGATCTAGGAGAGGCCAGCAGGCCATTATCACCAGCGCTCTGTCTGGCCAACAAAGCTCCGTCCGCCCCAGCAGTAAGTGCTAAACAGCTCCTCAGAGTGCACAGCGAGCTACTGTGGGGTTTAGATGTGCCCGTATCTAATGCACAGTCAAGGCGGCTGTGTTGTGACAGTGTTTTCAGAGGTGATTACATAGTTCAGACAGTCAACACAGAACTGTTCATACAGTATCAGTGTCCTGGTGTTTATTTTTGGAAAATGTGGAGCGGTGCCTCGTCAAATCCGTGCTTCTTTTCTTTGGTTACAAACCAGAAAACAGACCCATATCGTCCCTTTCGGCTCAAACAAAGGAGAAAATAAATAAATAATAACAGCTTCTTAAAAATTAATAGTACAAGCAAGGAATGCTTTTTTAAAATCTTCTCTCTAAGGCATGTTTTCTTTTTCGTCGAGGGGCTTGAAGGCTCTCGCTGTTACAGTGCTTATTTCCGTCATCTGTGCTGTCTGGCGTGTATCGATGAAGGATTGTGTCACAGTGTGAGCTCCAGCTGCAACAATCACAGCCCTTTCAAATCTAACGACGTTGCCATGGGCAAGGCCTTAGTCTGACCCTGGACACTCCCACCCTCCTGCATGACAAGATGAATGGCTGAGAAAGCATGGAAACATTACGTCACACGAGTTCAGTCACAGTGCATGGAACGCCCGGGCGACTGTGGGCTTGTGATGAACGCTGTGCGCTGTCAAAGGAAGAGTCTGCAACCGTAATGAAATGAGTGACAGCCGGTCAAGATATACGACCTCTGCTGATATGTCAAACGTTTCTCAGCAGCCCACGGTAGCTTTAATTTCTGGTTTGCTTTACAGTGGCAGAAGGAGATTCCTCTAGAAACAGAAAAAATCTCCAAACATAGCCTAATAACAGCTTTGATGAGTGTGCAGGTGCATCTGCTGCTGGTGGCATATTGTGACACGCAACATTTATAGCAAGTCCAGTTGAGCTGCGGATCAGCTTCTCACAGAGCCGATGCTTTATTTGTGTGTGTGTGTGTGTGTGTGGAGAATGATAATATCTGTGCTGCGTAGATGTGTTATTTTCAGTGTGTTTCAATGATAATGTCTGCAGGAGGTATTTAAATGCAAACAACCATCGTCTCAAAAGCAATTCAAAAACCCTGATCTCCCCTGCTGCACAACTGTTGTCCAAGAGAAATAGCAGTTTATATTTAGTTGGCAGCACGTCTTGCTCCCGATGATTGACCATAGATTAGTGTCACATATCAGTGTGTTGAAATAGTGGACCTGAGACCATAAGTGTTTGGTAGCGTATTAATGATCAAATCCTTAAGAATGGCAATTGTGCAAAACAAGCACTGATGGTTTGGGAGATGAGCAGCTGAATGTAAAAGGAAAACGTGGGAGGACAATCAATGATAATGAGTCTCCACCAAGGCCTTTGTCAGAGAGGCTGAGAGACGGATAGAGAGCGTGTGTGTGTTTGTGTGTGTGTGTGTGTGTGTGTGTTCAAGAGACGAATGGAGATTGAGGGAATTATATCTGTGGCTTTTGTACTACAGTAGTAGTGCAGAGCGGAATTCTTTCTATATGCATTACAGTGAAGTGATGTCATTTTCTGAACCGACGGTTCTAGCTGTTCTATTACTTGCATTTACCCACATAGTCATTATGTCCACACTACAATGATTATTTATCAAAATCTAATTTTGTAAATATTTTGTAAAAGCACCAATAGTCAACAATACAATTTAGTCCTGGACATTTTGCACAAGATAGTATTCAGAATTGAGAGGTGAATTTTGCTCTTAGAAATAGCTTTAACAAGTAAACGATTATCTTTTACAGTTTGTATGGATTGGTGCCAAACTGTAGTTATGAATCAGTTTTTAGCTTTTTTTCTTCTATTTCAAAGCTCAAAGCAATCAGGATTTTATGAAACGTCTATGCTGAAGCTGAATGTGACTTTTCATAAAAGACTGAGGAGCTCTGTCAGAATGCTCATGGGTTGGAGTAGAATAAAATAAAGACAATAATTGAATGAAAAATATATATATTTGTTTGTGGTAAATGTGAATGAATGGAAGTGTTGCTTTCCTCCCCCAGCGGACTCGGAGACATTTCAGTGCACAGAGGCATGACCGAACTGTCTGTCAGCTGACAGGGTCTGGAGGGAGAAGTCCCACACACTCCCAATTTAGATTCACGCACTCACGCACACGCTGTGTTATATTGAGTTCTGAAATAAACATGCCATCACCGTAGGCTGTATATAAGATGTGGTCACCGTTTCAAAGCCACGAGTTTGGCATTTTGGCCGTCGCCTTCTTGTTTTTTTTCAACCATAAGTGAGGGTGAAGCAAAGTACAACTGAACTCTGAGTACATCATTTTGTACTCAGTCTCTGATGAACTGAAAGCACACTGCGAAAGGGTCCTAAAGCATACCCTGCTTCATGGTCTATTTTACTCTAAATGGGACCATCATTTACTAAATGAACATCATGCTGTATTGAAGAAGACTTGAAAGTAGAGACTGAGACCATAAACTCATGTTTACAATGTTTACTGAGGTAATAAATCAATAGAGAAGTAGAGTCATTTTCTCATAGACTTCCATACAATCTGATTTCTTTGTTACAACCAAAATGAGTCGCCCCCTAATGGCCATTAGAAAGAATGCAAGTTTAAGGCACTATCGCATTGGTTTCACTTTTCAGACCCCGAAGTTTCTGCACTACCAAGCATGAATCTTCCACTCAACATTTGACTCTTTTTCGCTCTCTTTTTAGTCAATTCAGTCAGCGCCAATATGTGGAGAAGAGGTTGGATACAGTAATACGGCCGCTAGGTAAATAGCAGTTTGCAGTAAGAGGTGATTAAATTAAACGGTTTTAGGACTTATTGATTTTCATAAAAGAAACCGCAGTGCCATTTGTCATCAGTCAAAGACAAGCAATTGATCAGCATCACTCATGGATGTAACCTCCAGGCGAGCAGCGGCAGAAGGGATTGAGAAAGGTTCAGCAGAGAGAGAAAATAAAAATTAAAAAAAAGCAAAGAGAAGATACGCATGCTGGATCCTGATGGGTTTGGGTTTGATTCTCCAGTCGATTACTTAGGTTATCCCTGCACACGGATGAATTCCCCCGGTGAGAAGCTGGCCATCTCATTACCGCTCACGGAGGAATGGAAGGTGATGCTCTCTCGCTCTCTCTTTGGACTACCTCTGAAGCTACTTCCTGTTCCCAGCTAACGTGAGACGGGAAGCTGCTGGACCGAGATGAATGAGGAAAAGAATGACCGAATGAATGAACAGATGAAATAGAGACTGTGATGAACAGAGCAGCCTGTGTCAGAGCAAAGGGAAAGTTACCAGAGCGCATCCAGAGATGACTATCTCGGTGAAAAGGCTGGAGGGAGCACAATGGTGCACCTGTGCAGGTAAAGTTCCCACCTTTAGCAAACCCCTATCTGGTATGTCTGAAACAATTTACCCAGGAAAAGAGTATTCTTCCTTTGTATTATTTTAGCTTGGTAATGAAAATAACATAAAAGAGAGAACAGGGGGGGGTTTAGTTCTATGCTTTATGTCTCAGCCAAAACAAATAAAAATCATTTTTCACCCAAAGCTTCACAAACAAGCTGTTACATCCAATAATATAAGACATTCACAGTGTATTTGTTCCTTAGTTAACCCACTTATTGAATTTGGCAAAGTCAACTCTGTGCGCTGCACATTGTATCATGAGAAATTGAAACAGAAGACTATTGGTTAGATGGAATCAGAAAGACTCATTGATTCACAAAGCAATCCACACACAGGAGAGGAAGACAAAAACAAAAGCATTATATAACAAAACAATGGAAGAAGGATTGCAATTTGATTATCTAAAAAAGTGATAAAAACATTGGAACACATACAGATATAAAGGTTGTGTAGAAGGAGGTTTGATCTGTATCACTGGGAGGAGAAATGATTAGATATATACCCAACTCAGCAGCCAGGACCTTTAAGTCTTGAAAGAACTAAACTGCTAAAAACTTTCAACACTGAAACAAAAGCATTGCTGGACCATCGTCACTGTGCTGGTATCAGTCTATTCCAGTAACTTGATGGTTTCAATGAAATCAGATGTGACATTTTGTTAACGCATTAGGGTTTACCCAGTGGAACTGGACCCGATCAAATAAGTCTGTCGGCATTTACGTTGGTGAGGAAAAATCGGTGTTAACATGGAACCCCATTTGTCTTTCAATTAAGCTCCTACAGACCAGTCCACACTTACAGTATAGATAGATCGATCTATCCACACACACCAGATAAGGTCAAGTACCCTTTCATGTCATGGTCCATATGTGTGACTCCTCTGGTTGCAAAAAGAAGTTTATGAGAAAATAAACCTACTTCATACCTGATTTATTCCCTCAGTAAACATTGTAAACATGAGTTTATGGTTCCAATTGCTAGTTTGAAGTCTTCTTCAATACAGCATGATGTTCATTGAGTAAATTAGGTCCCATTTAGATTGAAATAGACAATAAAGCAGGGTATGCTTTAGGGCGTGGCTACCTTGCGATTGACAGGTAGCTACCACGGCGTTGTCCAGTTCAGGACTTGTCTGTGTTTTTGTCTTCTTACTTCAACCCTTTCACAATGTGTTTTCAGTCATGTAAGTCAATTGTAATTGCCTAAAAATGACTTATTCAGAGCTCGGTTGCACTTCTCTCTAGTTTCACTCCTGGTTGCAAAAGAAAAACAACATGGCGACGGCCAAAATGCCAGACTCGAAGCTTCCTTTCATGCACTCTCAACGGCTTTAAGGTTGACTAACTCGGAGGTGTGTACTGTGCCTTTTGTAGCTGGTGGCCAGATAAAAGCTACATTTACTAAAGATCTGTATCAGATCAATCTGACAAGCGGCCATGAATCATGTCTGAAGCTCGTTTAGCCTGCCACTGCCAGGTGACTTAAGTCTACAATCAGCGGCTCTTAGACGCGCTGGTATCGACTGGTCTCCGTCTGGATTTAGCTGTTCATCTATACAGAACAATCAATCAGTTTCAATTCATTGACATTCATTACATTAGAAAAAAATGAAAATGAAGTGATGTCAGTCTCTCAAATAGCCTCTGTATATCAGAAAATGATCCCTTCTTATAAATGCAACAACATTTACTGGACAAAGAATGGAATTAACATTCAGTAGAGATATTCATTGGCCTCCACACTGGTACACACACACACATGCACACCAATGTTCATCGCCCCCACCTTGCAGATGAGCCTGAAATATGAAGGGTTATGACCAGTCTGATGGGTCTGTTGCCGTGGAAACCATAAGGAGGAGAGGACAAAAGACAGGGCTAACGAGGGCAGGAAAGGCTCCCTGACACACGGTAACTTTACATTTGACAGGAGAGCGTAGGAACAATCGCATGAACCACTAATTAAGTCCCCTCTCATCCAGAAACGTTCACACCTCTTCCCTTCTATCCGGTCTGTTTTGGCTGATGTGTCTCCGTCACTCTAGGGAGTTTGTTTAACTGCAGTAATTGGAGCAACATTCGCTGAGATCTGTCAGCGGTTCAAGACTAGTGATTCTCAAAGTGATTGAGGGACATGAGTTAAAAAACTTACAAGTTCTTTTTGCTGCTTGACTGAACACTTGAGTAAATATCAAACTTTACGTCTATTGCAGCATCTGCTCTCAATGAAGCCCAGCAAATGTGACTTTTGCTTGCTTTTCTGTGGTCCTTTAAATGTTCACGAAATAGTCAGCCATTGGACGGACTTTGGTGTTATGAAGCTCCACTGGCACAGCTAGCTTAATATCCTTGAAAGATTTTTGTAGAAATAAATCTAGCTTTTAAAGTTTGATGAATTTGGGGGTCAAACGTCTCAAATGACTCATCATTTTAATTGGAAACTATAATCTTTGCTTATGATCAGGAATGCTAATGAAGCCGCGCTTACGATCATTGATAATGTCTAGCTCTAGATATCACATTTTTGAAACCTGACTCTGCAATTGCATCGTTAATAAACATCCAGAGAAGCCTGCAGGCAGAAGAAGGTTTTCTCCCCTTTCCTCTCTAATTTGTTCAGATTTAATTGGGTTGATCAATATCTCGTCCAAGTTTTCCCACCATACTGTTATCATCCATCTATTTATGAAGGACATGCGGGTGAACGGATGGTGTAGGATGGATGAGATGGGAGAGCAGCTCCTGGGAATTGTGTTGATTGCCGCTTTGGTCATACCAGTCAGCTCCTAACACCATTAATCACATAGGTGAGACCTGAGGGGGGACGCAGTGCTCATGTGATCAGTTTAGTGGCTGTGTGTATAAATGTGTGTGTTTAAGGGACCTTTTCATTGCCTCCTAAGATCCCTTCCAAGCACACAAGCACGCCGAATCCTTAATTGGTTTTCGATAGTAAATCTCAGGAGGGCCGGAAAAGAAAATGTCTGATTCTTAATGTTGCTGCTCCAGAGACCAAAGAGCTCTCACAAACTATTTCCTCTCCAAAGAGCCAGAGCAAATGGAGATGGAAGCCACATTGGCTTTCTTTTTTTTCCGCCCTCAATTGTTTTTCTTCGTTAAATGATGGGACGAACTGAGTTTGGATCCAAAGATTGTGGTCTTTTTTTTTTTTCTCCTTGAATGATTTCACTTTCTGCACATTTGTTTCCACAGGAAGTTGTACTACATTTGTTTGCAGCCATTTGTTTAGCCACATCCATTCTGGACACCACATTGTTTTCTTTGTAGCTGACAGACTGCAGGTTCTGTTTCACAAGTGTAACACTTCCCAGAGATGCTCTCAGGAAAAACATGTCCACTTAACACGTATTGTAGCCTCGTGCAGTCTAATAAATCCTATTACTTGAAAAGCAAGTGAGAATTATGTCAGTAGAATAAGCCAGCAGTTTCCTTTTTTTTTTTATTCTTACACACGTCATTACAACAGCCTTTTGAAATAATGTCTTTTGTTAACAATCAACACTAAAGCGACCCTTCCATGAGCGAAGGATGATATTTATAAAGTATCGACATGACATTGATATATGCGCTCTCAGTCATCTGAGGCGGATGTAATTATTTCCACCAAGTGTGATGACAGTTCTCACATGCTCTGCTTCAGGGCGGAGAGGGACGTGCTAGAGGAGGCATGTCGGATTTGATTTGTCCAAAATGTTTTGGCTCAGCATGGTACTGTAGGCTGACAATGTTGTGGAAAAGGCGGTGAGATTAGGTCAGCTATGACAGTAAACACTTAATTGATCCACTATTAGGTAGTTTGTTTCATGTTTCTTACACATTATATGGTTGTGTGCTCCTAGAGTTTGATACGTCTGTCAATTGTGACTTTTCTGGAGTGAATAAGATGACTGACAAACATGAGGATTATATGAAACCCCTTTCTTACTAATTTGTGCTGTTTCTACTCCTGAAGGATGGAAATAAAGACAGTTACCCTGAGAGCTGAGGCTTTTTGATGGTTTCTTTCTTAAAGCACTGTTAGCAGTGGATAACATGTCAGAGGTCTCTCTGATAATAAGCTGTTTTGGCCTGTCTGTCCTGTTAAAAAGACATTTTGTCTAGACGCATCTCCTGCACTGCCATTAGAAACAGAGACTGGCTAATTAAGCTTGGAGGTGCACAAAGGTGTCTGTTAATCAGCCTTGAGCTTAAAATCATCTTTTATCAGACACAGAATCAAAGCCAATCAGATACGGAGACCTGCATGGGGTGTTGATTTTCTCCCGTCATGCTCATCATTAACACCGTGGCATCTTGGAATGTGGTCTCCCCCAGCTCGGTGCATAAGCTCAATCATAGGATCTTACGGCCATTTGAATATCTTTAAATATCCCAAGCGCTTGTTTAAACATTCCGTAATCCTTTGTTGGCAGATCGGCGGAGCACACAGATGCCACACCAAATGGGGCGTTATGCGAGGGAGGTAGGTGGCTGGTCGGTTGCTGGTTGGCATGGCCCGGACCGCCAGATGGTCTGGGGATGTCGGGACAGCAGGCCCTCTGTGTCACGGCGAAGTTAATGATGGCAAAAGGCTAAATGATGACTACCGACAGAGGATAAATCACAATTATCACCGCGTGCTGCTTACCAAGGATCCTCAGATGTTTGCAGAGGGATTTGGAGGCCCAATTAGGGCTGTTTATGCCCAGAATTATGTCAGTCAGAGAATTTTGCTCTCCATGGGCGGAGCAGTGAGTGAACTGGCTCTGACAGCGTGGTGCTAAACAACTGTTTCTTCAGATCCTTTTCTTTTTTTCTGTGAAGGCCTGAATGACCCAGCATACCTTGCTAACTGAAACACATACCACCTGACATAAGATGTACTCATGAAATAGTCATGATGTGATTTCATCAACAAAATAAAAATGATGAGCTTTGACGTGAGGAACATTCTGTTTCACTCAAGATCTGCCTTGAAAGTGCAATGCTGTAGATTGTGGCTTTGTCCTATGAGAGTCACTTTAATGGAAGGAATGAACGCCTCAAGAGTGTTACGTTGATTTTGTGAAGCCACTTTAGCATTTTATATTACATATAATACTTAGATGCTTTAAAGACATGATAAAATGAAAATAAATACACTTTCGAAGTTCAAATTTGAACAAAAAATTGCTTACATTTCCAAAGAATGCGGTTGAGGTCTAACTTATTCATTTCTCCCTCCTCCTCTGCCCTCCTCTGCCTCCTGATCAAACGATGGGGGGGGAGGAAAGTGTGGGTGGAGGTCGACAGTCCTCTTCTGCTCCACATCTGCACCACTTTTGAGCCGTCCAATCAAATCTGAAAGATCTGATTTAAATCCTTCTCGTAATGTCACATTATGGAAGACAAGAACACTTTAACGTCAACCTGTGAAGAAGCATGTTGTGAAAAATTCTCACTACTTTAATGTCAGTTAATTATCAAACGTTATATCCAATATTTGTTTAATATCCTGCATTTTACAGCTACTATATTATGGTTTGTAGAGCTCATATCATGACCCAGTGACTGAGCATACCCTAACTATGAGACAATGAAAAACCAAGAAATGCTGATGATGCATGGGTTAATTTCCTGCTGGAAACTGGCGGTACATTTTGTGTCTTTGTATCCTTATATGAGAAGCTGGTACACTTCCTATGGATTAAAGGTCAAGCACATTATTGCACAACTGCTGTGCGTCATTCATTGTAGCCTGCGTCTCTGGTATGAATAAAGCCAGGTCTCTGTGTAAGTCTCCATCAGCAGAAAGACGAAGCACAGCCCCGTCTCTTCAGCTTCTCTATTACTTTATACAGCAGGTCGGCTGCTTCTGATGCTGCACAGCCCTCCACCCCCCTCCGTCCTGCAGGAATGTCCCCCAATAAACCCAATTGGTTCTGGTCGGAATTATTCAAGATGTCATAGAGGCTGGAGTCTGCTTAGTGTCCTCTACGCAGCAAGGAGCCCAGCATATTGGAGTCTTTGGTGAAGAAGGAAGGAAGGAGGTGAGGGTGTAAGTAAAAGATGGCAAGAATGGAAACAGCCAGAGGGAGCGCACATATGCTGCGTCCTTACAGCAGCAGTAGTGGTGGAGCATCTACAGCCCGGAGGCTGCACTGTGCCAACGGGGACTCGTATAAATTATTTACTCCCTGACCCCATTGTGCACATTTCCCCTGCGGGGGCCTCCCTCCACCGGTCCCCAGGCTCTTTGAGGGCCCGACTAGGGGTGCCAGAGGGAGGACTGAAGGCTGGAAATGGCCCTCTTTCCAAACACACAGCCTGATGTACTGTGAGTCTTTGCAGGCCGTTTTGAGGAATCAGGGGAAGACATAATAGTGCACTTCATGAAAGAGGCTTGTCGGCACCAACTTTTTTTTTTTCATGATTTGGATTCTTGGGTTGTTTGGAGATCTTTTGTTAATGTGAAAAGTTGTGTTCCAGGTTTTTGCTGCTAGCTTGCAATAAAATCCTCCATTGAAGCAATATAATTTGTGAATACGAAATTCAGAATAACAAAATCAGGGGAATTATCTATATGGTGGATTTGCTAAAATAACTTCTAATAATACTTTATTATTGATCCCTTCTTAGTGTCAAACTCCTCGTGGAAGTAAGAATTAAGGGAAGGCGGAAAACTGTGAAGCCGATGCGGAAGTGTCTTATAACTTGCATTATCTCTACTGACCAGCAGGGGGCGACTCCTCTGGTTGCAGAAAGTCTGGTTGTATAGAAGTCTATGAGAAAATGACTCTACTTCTCACTTGATTTATTCCCTCAGTAAACATTGTAAACATGAGTTTATGGTCTCAATCTCTAGTTTCAAGTCTTTTTCAATACAGCATGATGTTCATTTAGTAAATGATGGTCCTTTTGGAGTCAAATTTACCATAAAGTTGAGTATGCTTTAGGGCGGGGTTACTGTGATTGACAGGCTGCTGATGCAACCAGAGACGTATACTGCGTCTCTACGCCACTCCTCCACATTGGTATCTTCCATTCATGAATCCAAGATGGCGATGGCGAAATTGCTGAACTCGAAGCTTCAAAACGTTAGTCCACAAACCAATGGGTGACGTGACGATGACTACGTCCACTTCTTATATAGCTTCTAAGGTTCAGGGTCACTTCGAGAATACAGCAGGTGTAAATTCGGTGTTTAGTTCCAGTTTGGTTCCACCATTCTCTCCACTGTTTCTGCTCCGTGTCTATTTTTGCACAACACGTGATGAAAGATCTTTGTGTGGGTGTTTATGCGTCTGTTCCTTCTTAGATTGCTGTTGCACATGCCTGTGGGTCGCCTCCATGCTCGCATGCTCATGTACACTGTGTACCAAACGCTGTTAAAGTTTTTTTTCTACATTTCCAGAAGTCTGCTCTCACTGAATTAGAGCTTTTGAATGGCTACAAGATAATTACTGTAGTTATGTACCTGCCAGTATCTGACGCCCGGGAGCTGTTTTTAGTGCCACCCCTGAAAGACTGCCACTTGATGGACAGCTTGAACAGAATGGGGTTCATCCACCTTCCAAATTGATGCGAATGAGTCACAGAGTGTGTGTGGGAGTAATGACCAGAATACCTGGGGCACGCTGAGATGGAGGAAGTACTTCTTAGTATCAAAGGGGAACAAAAGCAAGCAGGATCATACACGTTTATTTGAGTGACACGTATGAAATGGGCCTTTTTAATAAGTTCATTCATTACATTACATTACATTACAGTCATTTAGCAGACGCTTTTATCCAAAGCGACTTACAGTCAGTAGTATATTACATATCATTCACCCATTCACACACTGATGACAGGCTACCATGCAAGGTGCCACCATCAGACTCTAACTAACATTCATCATCCAGTCCACACCGATGGCAAGCCTTCAGGAGCAACTTGGGGTTAAGTGTCTTGCCCAAGGACACATCGACTGCCGAAGCCGGGTATCGAACCACCGACCCTCTGATTGGAGAACTACCTTGCTCTCCACTACGCCACAGCCGCCCTCATTCCACCTTGATTTTACCTTCCGACTCACATATTCCCTCACAAGATTTTTCTCTCTACCGTTTTTCATTTAATTGATTGAATTGTCTTGGTTTGAGATTGTTTAACCCTCAATTAATCAGATCATTTTATCAAAAAGTTTACTCAAAAGCTCACCAAAACCTGTGAGACCATCTATTTGACGATTGCCTATTAAAGAAACTTCTCAGCTTCATTTTTGGCAGTCTATCATTTTATTGCACACTCATCTCACCTCTCGTGCTTTACAATTTAGTAAAGCATGAGAGGTGAGATGAGTGTGCAATAAAATCATTTTTATCATCATTTAAGTTGATTTCCAGCTCAGCTTTTTGACTTATGCGCCACCGAGTCCCCAGTTTTTTTTCCTGGTGTTTCGCTTTAATGACAAATGCTGAGCTGGTGAGTCACAGCGGTTGATTATTTTTCTCCTGCTGGAGTTGGTGTGGAGTATCTAAGGTCAGATACCTCCTGTCTGTGCCTCTGCCCTCCTGTCTGCCCAAATGTGAGCCCAGCCAGTGAGAGGAAGAGCGCATGCCAGGTAGAGTGCTTCCACCTCATCAAACCTGCCCCTTGCCCCTTCGGCCTCTCCGTTGTTTCCCCACAATGATCGCCTCGCCTCTTTTTTTCTGTGTTTTTTTTATCTCTCTCTCATGCCTTCTAACTATCTTGTCTCCCTCTGACACCAACCTGCTCTTAAGAGGCCTTAAATTACCCATGAGTGCACACACTGCAAATGTACGAACACATGTCAAATTTACAACCTCATTTTGCCCCTGAATAAGGGACGCGTGCCCTTGTAGCAGATTGTTATGCAGGTTACATTCCCGGGAATTGAGGTGCGAAAGGACTCTCTGTGACAGCGATACGGCTAGTCTCCTCTGTATAATTATCCTTATGTCCTGCCCTCCAAGCTTTTATGTTCCCTCTTAATCCATCCTGGCAGTCTGCTTCCCCACAGGTCTCCTATTCCCTGTGTAACTCGGGCATCTGCTACAAAAGTCTGTTTTGGGCCGTTAATGGCGGTATTATCTCGTATTCTCAGGTGTCTCGTCCAGGTGTTGTTGTGATTGGGTGACTGTGAATGTGTATCTAAAGACTCAGCCATTAATGAACATATTTCACGATGAAGTAGTCAAAGAGTTTACATCACTGACGAAACATCCTCCTTGAAGTTTAGTGCAAGACATCCATTTTTTTTATGGCTGCCCCTTTTTTTGTGTCGGTTCCCATCAAAATGGCCTGAAAACTACACAACAATAGATTTTGTCCTCAAGAACTTTTAGTTATTGTGATACAAATGTAAGTGAAGGCCAACCACCACAATTCAAACATAGGATTGAAAGCTGCTTTCATTGAGCAACAAATAATGTTTTATACAGGCTTATAGTATCAGTGATCAGTGATGATCTTATTTTTATATCTATTATATATCTTATTAAGAGGTGTCCGTTAGAGGGAGGCTGTGACTCTCTCTCATCTTGTATTTATACTTAATTTCAGCCTTTCCTTGTATGATTAAAGATAAATAATACATTCAGACTCTGCTGTTCTGCTCCTCTTCTGCATATTTGAAAAGCACCGTTTTATTATATTCAAAAGATGAGTTAACATAATCCAAAGAATGTAAAGAAAACAAACACTTTTGACGTTTAGCTACAGAGAAATCTACTTCCAACCAGCAACGTCGGCCCGTATTTTGTGGTAATGCCATTTGTTCCCCGTGAGGCAATAGTGAGTCACCGCAACGCCAGTCTGCCATCAGTTCAGAGAATGAAGTAGTAGAGCTGCACTGTGGGCTCAATAATACAACCATTTTGATCCAAAGTGGCAGAAATGCGAAGACCACTCTCACCATTGCCTCGTCCCTACTCTTGCTGGGAGACATGCTTTGTGGCGAGTAGAGTGCGGCAACTCCAGGAGACCGCAGTTAGCAGTTAATATTCAGCCATTGCAAACCTCAGTACCGACCAACCCAGTCTCCTAAAACTGCTCGGTGAATTACGTTTCGAGAGAAAACATATTTTGTCTTGAATCACGTTTGGTTTTGATGTAAAACAAAATAAGTTTTGAATTTGGAAAAGGCTAGTGGATGGGTCAAAAACACAAGGCTTTTATCCAGTAGACTCCTGTACGTTCCCAGTGTGATCCAAGTACTTTTGCTGCCTAAACGTAACCAAGTAGTAGTTTTCTTGTCTAAACTAAACAAAGTAGTTTTGATGAGATTTTCTTTCTTTAGTTTCAATTTAAGGTCAACCATGGGTTTCAAATGTTTAAAACTGCAACCGCAATCAAGGGAGAAAATGCAATTCCCTCGAAACGTAATTGAGCGTGCAGGTTAAGTCTATTGGAACTTCATTTTGTAGGAGATGTTGCTGTTGTTACACACAATTAAATTAACAATGACTGTAAATTTAGATTGTAGGGACCCAGTAGTAGAGGTTAAAAGCTGCCCCCTATTTCTTAGGAGCAGGCGGCTACATGTTACGCATTGCACCTTTAAAGGCCGATACACATAACCCAGTCCATACACAAAATAACATCACTTATTTATCCAACAGAAAAAATAGTCCTTGAACAGTCCTTGTATCTTTAAACAAACAAATACAAAATGGCATTTGGAGTCCCAGCGATGCTCTCTGTGTCTGCTTCTCTCATTCAGCGGCTGTAATAACCTTTTATATAACAGCTTTGTTAACAATTTGTCCACTGCCATCTTCTTCAGGTTTGCCATGAATATATTGCTTTGCTTTTTTGTCGTGAAATGAAATATAATCACTCTCCTCCTCACCCCAACAACTTCTGAACAGTCCCTGTACTGTAAGGGATCGTTTTCATTCATATATCTGTAATGTATGAGATGAAATGTACTTTATTTGGCCTCTAGGCATTATTCCAGCTGTGATGTGTGTGCCATATTATCAGAACTGTACTAGTCACTCCTCTTGCTTCTTGGTGCTGCTGCAAAACAGATTTCTCAGCAAGATTGTCCAATTTCCTCCCAGTTTTTTGGAGCATTATTCTCTTCAAAGCCCTGCGGCCATCATGTGCAGTCAATAGAGATTATTTTCTGATTCGTTTTTTTGGAAAGATTGCAGTCACGTTGACCTTAAACTCAAATAATGTACAACAACGTGTGTTTAGCATGCTTTAATATCATGGGTTCATTTATAAAATAAGTGGTATAGATGAATGAAATCATATTGCAACAATTACGAAGTGCAATTGTGTTATGGTTATTGATGAGATATTTTCTTGTGTGAGGTGTACACATAAAAGCAGACACACACACACACACACTTATTACAGCTCAGGAGATGAGTTATTGAAAGAAAAAAAAGGTGGCGTAGGAAACTCAGTGAGAGCTCCTCTGTGGCCGATTCTCTGTGACAGTATCTGTCGGGTGACCGTTAAATCAGAAGGTTTAGTTGCGCAGAGGGCTGGGATTTGCAGTCACATACCGTCAGGCATTCCTTATGTATCCAGAAGAATGTGTTTATCCTCCATGACACAGAATGAGAATTTTCATATGCGAAGGAAGTGCTCAGACTAAATTAGGAGTTTCTGCCATTTTCTGGCGCCGGGCTGCAGTCACAGCTGTCAACAGCAGTTTTGTTCCACTTAAACACTGTGATAGTGGGCAGGAGACTTTTGACTTCCTTTCAGACTCTCTAAAAACCTGTTTTGAGTCAAAATGGCCTTTGTTCATATACTTATGTTCCAATGAACTACTTCATATTCAGAAGAACTGTATTTACTGTCATCAGCTCGTTTGCATTACATCACATTTATGCAAAACATGAAAACAGAAGAGCTACTGCTCCGGGCATGAAAATCCAATGAATAATTTGAGCTCAGTGTGCCAGGTGGAATTAGGAGTAGTTCTATGAAATAATAAAAGTTTCTTTAAAGTTGCATCAGACACACGTCACATTCCTTCCATTGCTTTCTAATACATCGTTGCCTGCGGTTTGGAGTCCAGCTGACCTGCAGGCATAATGAAAGTTTGACAGAAGTCTGGCTGTGCGGTAGAATGAAGTCGGATCTGTAATAAGTTCCTGCAGTCCACGATAAGATTATTCCTGATAAAAAATTGATTTTGGTGGTTGTATAACCGACTAAGAAATATTGCATTTTACACTTTCTCTTAAAAGTGTGTGATGTTCAGCTCCGTTCCACTGAGCATCACGGGGATGATCGGCATCGGGTGTGAACTCTCGGCCACTTCCCCAAAACGTGAAAATGGTCGCCTGTCAGCACAAGTTATTGCCGATGCGCTGGCATTTTGGAAATGCCGTGATATCTGCTCTCTCCGTCTCCCCCTCTGTACTCCCCTCCATCTCTCGCTTCATGTGTCACTGCTTCGGGGGGTTAATGAAATGCCCCCGTTGAAGAGCTGGAAACGAGGGATTTTTAAAGTCCATGTGAGCTTCAAAACCTCCTCCCACGCATTTTTCTCGACCTGTGCCGCTGTGCATGAGCGCCAACGACACATCGTCACGGGCAGATTGTGTTCCAGCGGAGAGCTAATGATGATCATAAGCTTCTGCTTTAATCAGGATGTGATTCCTTTACTCTTTTTCCCTTCTTAACTAATAAACCCCTCAATCAAACACATGCCGCATAAAGAGGAAGACTTAAAAGAAGAGGCATAACATCATTACATTTTCACACTTGTACACATCCTCCTATTGGCTATCCTGTGTCCTTGAACTCACAAACTGTGTTAACATACCTCATTGATGGACAGATGCCAAAACATCTGCATTACAGCCAAGTGAGCCAGATGGCTTAAAGGGAAATAAGTATCGGTTTAAGTAATCAGCATCCTTTTGGCAAACACTCAACCACTAGCAGACCCTTTTCCAAATTTTGGAGATGCTCTCTTTTGGCTTTTGACAGCAGACATACACCCACACACACACACACACACACACACACACACAGAAATCCGAAATGTGCGCACACTTGCTTCCACAGTCAGTGAAGCAAGACCTGACAGCTGACTGATGAAGCGCTGACCTTTTACTCCTGGCCTTGTGGGCAATTCTCCGCCTCATGAAACTGTGGCGGTTCGGCATCCACTGACACTTGAGTGCTCAAATGAATTATGACCATGTGGGAGGATAATGAAAAAGAAGCAGAGACAAAGAGCTTTTACAGATGAGAGCGGGATGCAGATAGGACGGCCCACAATCAAAGAGTCCCTCCTGTCCTCGCCGCACCTTCATTCTTCTGTTCTCATCCACGTTCTCTGATCTTGTTTACCATGCAGCTGTTTGTGAGAGGTTTATCCGCGGCTCATCCTCAGTCTGTACACACACACACTGCGCTGTATGGTGGCCGAGTTTCACCCCGAGGTAAATAAAAAAAATAGCAAAGGCGGCTTACAAGCTGAGGAAGTTTAAAATATGAAACTGCAGAGCTGTAATGGGAGCAGACAGCTCTCCCATCCTTAAATGAAAGGCTGCTGCTGCCGAGGCAGAATCAAACAGGCCGTTTGATCAGCAGAAACGCTTTAAAGCTGAACTACACCGTGTCCCCCTGTAGCAGAAATGCTCCTCACTGTATCTTCACACTGTGAGGGTGTGAAGAGTAACATTTTTTTTTTTTTACTTATGTTTCTGTTTGTGTGTCTTTGCATGAAACCTCTGCAGTCTGTTTAACTTCCCAAACACTGTACACTTAATCTTTGTATCTGCTTACTGACCATTCTGGATTTAAATATGTATTTGATGCAATGTACAGTCTATTAAGAAATGTGTTGTATTGGAATAAACCTCTTGAGATGCATCAACTGAACAATATCAGACACAATGTTATATAACACAACACTGTGACAAAGCAAGCAACAAATACACAGAACTGAGTAACTGAGAGTGAAAAGAAAGTAAGAAAAGAAAAAAAAAGTACAATCTAAAATAAGACACAATCAAACAAACAATGATGAATTTCTCAATAGGGAGATGAACAGTGAAGGTATTACTAAAAACATTGGCATTCTGTTTTAAGATGAGAAAACAAAACACTTTAAAAAGGCAAAATTATCACAAGATACTGATATTAAAATGTATCTTTTCCCATCCGAAGGAGCCTGAAACATAAAAGCTTTTTTACCAACGTATTTCGATACAAAATGACAATATAGAGGATCTGAGCCAAGACGTATAAGGAACAAAAATTAGTTTTAGACAATATATGTGTATATAGACAGTATAGAGTCACACTAGGCTGAGATCTTGTACGTTTTGCTGAAAAAGAGACATTTCACCCTTAAATACATATTTTCTTACCCTTCTCTTTCCTACAAGGTCTGTGGCCATAATTTCTCATTATATTGGTGAGAAAGCAGACCTCTTTACAACTGATATTTCCAAAACAAGCCAATTCACACCAAAACAATCTAGAAAGATAAATAGTTAAGAGGAAAAATATGATGTTTTTTTTTTATTTTGGGTTGAACTGTCCCTTTAAGGTACATGCACCATGTACAGTGCAACACATCATTTGCAGGGTAAATATATTCACTGATGCAGTGCCTATGTGTGTTTACTTAGACTGCAATGTTGAATAATATTAAGTCTACATTCTTGTGACCTGGTGTCTGTGTGTGTGTGTGTGTGCATGTGTGTGTGCATGTGTGTGTGCATGTGTGTGTGCATGTGTGTGTGCGTGTGTGTGTGCGGATGATGAGGTCGGGAAACAACTCACGTGTGGCCGTCTTTTCTACTAATGGAATCAATGTTTCAATGGCTTCTGTCTGTGTAAGTTATGATGTGGCTAATGTTTAAAACATGCTCTGCAGATGCAACTTGACCCTCTTAAATAAATGACTGCGTCGTCAGGAGAGGATCAGCTCTGGAGAAGGTTGAAATGCTCCGTAGACTCTCTGCGTGACTCATACTGGCTGATAAACAAGAAAGCACATCATCAGCATAAAGACACACACACAGACACAAAAACACACTTGAACGAACCTTCACACAACAGTAAAATAAAAAGGTAATAGACTTAATCCAGCCCCCACTACACATCTATTCCCACACATGGCTGCGTAAAAATTTGATTTTTTGTTTGGCAGAATAAGCACATAACCCACCAGCTTGATATCCCATAATTTCCTCCCAAATGCCCCCACCAGCAGCATCTTGCCGCTCTGTTAGTTAACAAGGCGAGCCAGCAGCAGGAGAATGGCCCCGCTCCTAAACCTGCGGTGCTGCTCGTCTGTGTCACGGCTCCATGCGTTAAACATGCCCTCCTTTGAATACTGATGGAAAGTCGTTTATAACTTTCTAGCCCTCCTGCTCGTGAGAGATTATGTTTATCTCCACCTGCGGTTCTCTGAGGGTCGAGAGGGCCGTAATTGGGTGATTCTGTTGGATGAAGGGATTAGCAATTCATGAGGAGCGAGTTAAAGTGCGAGGTCACATGAGGTGATGCCCAGCAGATGATGATAGTATCTGACTGTTAACATCGGGCTACACATGCTACATGTAACTTATATAAATCATACAATATTTATTATTTGTCTCCACCAAAATCTCAAACCACCCGTGTGAAAATGAAGCTCTGTGCTCCTTAAACATCCTCTGCGTTTCAAAAGTGCAGATGCTTTAAAAAATGTAGCGTGAACTGCTTCAAACTGCACAGCCTGGCAGGGTCAGCTAAAGTGCACGCCTGCCAACCCAGATGTCCTTTTTCCTTTATTCTTTTATAACACACTGCCTTGTAAACTGTAAGTCTTGTGAGAGGCGGTACATTACGTAGGAAATAAAAAAAAAAAGATCCTCTGAAGGAACTGTGACATCGATTTGTACACCAGCAGCACCTTCCTTAAACGAGGTACGGTACACTTATTAAAGAGGCTCTCCTTGACACCTAATCAATTATTTCAACTTGTCGCCACCAGCACATTCTTTAAAGGAAAAGCTTCATAGAAAAAGAAAATAAATATTGCCCCCACTCCTTCCTTTGTGAAGCGTCCTCTTCTCTTCAAAGTGGATCTCTGTTGGGTT
The DNA here is from genome assembly GCF_027596085.1 of Anoplopoma fimbria. NCBI lineage: Eukaryota > Metazoa > Chordata > Actinopteri > Perciformes > Anoplopomatidae > Anoplopoma > Anoplopoma fimbria. The sequence goes on from NC_072466.1 coordinate 4,687,215, forward strand.
GCTTCAGGTTTTTTAAATCCTGGCATCACATCTGTGCTGCAGCACGCCAAAGTGTTGAGTGGCGTGTGTGTAGGTAGTTGGGCCATCATCAATCATTCATATTGACATTTCCTTTGATGTGATGTCCCAAAGTGTCTCGCACACACACACACACACACGTGACAGTGTGGGTTCATATGCTTGTGCGTCTGGATGTATGAGTGTGCATCTGCGACCGTGCGTGTCGTAGCTGGCGTGCGTTTGAGTTTTGACATGTGCCGTGCTGCAGGATTTAACGGCCCGAGGCGCGGCTGGCGCGCCTTTGCCGATCTGAATCCTTTTCCCTGGCGCCCAACGCGAGTGCGACGCCGTTTGAGTGCACGTCTGGTGACAGGTGGGGCCTTGTGAAAAAACTAAGGCAGGGAAGAGGAGCTCTGTGTATCTCCTCGGGCTGCAGCTTCACATGAATGTTAAGTGACTGCGAAGAGCTCCAACACTGACACGCTGCAGCTGCTAACATGCACCATGTATGCCCGAACGAACACACATAAGACACACAATCACACGCACACACTCAAATTGTAGGCGTTCACAACAGAGTTATCCGAGGCCATGCCATCGTCCCAAATTGCATCCAATTTCTAGGCTGCTTAGCTCTAAATCTCCCATCTCTGTGGTGACTGGGTCCTCAGGCATGCCTCCAATGGCTCCCACAATGCACCAGCACAAATTACATTTCACTCACATGGCCGAGCCCGCTCCCCTCCTCTTCCGTTCTCCTCTTTTCATGGCTTTTCTTCTTTTATTCTTTTTATTTCTCCTCCTCCTCCTCCTCCTCCTCCTGTCCAGCAGGGTCCTTCCCCCCCTGACATCAGCTCGTTTCTCTCCCACTGACTCCATCCCTCCAACATAACTGCCAATGTCTCTCCTGTTGATGTGCTGCGACGGCCTGCAGCTCCCTTTCCCAGATCAGCAGTGCGCTAGCTACTTGGAAGGAGATGAGCTTTATGTTCAGCTAATGGCTACAAGTAGCGTCAAAACAGCACCAAATTGTATTGACGTTCAGTCGCTGTAATGAATGAAATATGCATCTCGTTGTCGTCTCGTCTGTTCTCAGAAGCCTTTCATCTTTGGCAGTGTGCCAAAGCATCCCTCATAGGTTTTTCTTGGGCATTGTGTGTTTTAGCAAATTGAAAGTGGCTTTTTTTATGCTTTGATTGATGGGGCTGGTGGCATTCACATTACGTAAGTAGACGCTGATGGATCCACATTCAAATCAGCACTCTGGGTTTGATTGATCGGTGGCCAAGCCCAGCAGCACGCAACTCCAACTTTATGCTTAAATCGCAAAAAAAACCACTCATTTTTTGCAATGTGCAGTATGTAGAGTTATGACTTCTTCTCTTCTGGCATTATAGTAAGGCATATTTTTGTTAAAGCAGCTCTCCATGCTGCCACATTAAACTGCGAATGCTCCTATGAGAGGCCGTTCAGACAAACGTTCTGTCAGAGGGGAGAGATTCTTCACTCGGGGAAATCGCATTGCCTCAGAAAAGTTCAGCATGATTATAACGGGCGCCACTAAGCCGCGCAATTAGATTGGGGGGCGTGAGGGACGTGTAGAGGACATTTATCAGCGTGACACAGGACACAATGCTCTTTGTTTGATTGGTCAAATTAGTGGGAGCTCATTTGCTTTCACTGCAAAAATCCTTTACAGGGCTTCTTTTTTTTTGTTGTGTTAATTAAGCCGGAGAAACCGTTTTGTATGCTGCATGCGCACTCAGCCGTAAAAAGGAGAGAAACAGATCATTGTTATTCCTCTCCCACGCCTCAGAGCCTAGTCGTTTTTTTTGTTTATATGATTCACCCTAAAGATGAGCTGCTTAAATATGTTTATGCTAAAATTAGTTTGGTTTGGTTTTCCTTAGACAGTTACCTTCGCTGAAAACAAATTTGTTCCCATTTTTTTCTCTGTCACCATCTGTTTTGTAACAACAGAAACAACAGACTCATTTAACTTGCTGAATTAGTTCGATGAAGACAGTTACCTGGAATTAAAGTTGTATTAAATATGAAAATTGCATCGCTCCCGGTGAAGATAATTGTCTCTCATGAATTAGCAGTATTTGTGAGCGCATTTTGTTTCGAGCTTCCTTGAGCAAACACAGCATCATCATCATGGGATCTCCTAAGTTAAATGAATCCACTGATTATACCTGGTCACGAGTTAAACTGTGAATTGGATCATATTGGGAGGATGTTTTCCAAACTGAAAAACAAGCCGGAGAGCAATGTTTGAAAACCATTAAGCTCTCAGGATTTGGAGAGCTTTAGTGGGGTCATTTATAGTAAATACCCCCGTAAATCCCTTGCAGATATGTAGTGATCTTCTGTGCTTTGAAACAGTAAAAGTCATCGGTGTCATAACTTTACCATCAGAACCTCCAGCCTCCTTTAATTAGTTTACACTTGAAACGTCTCATCTCATAGCGCTTTTTAACCCACCTTGTTTGCTGCCTTTGTAGACTGTAACGTGGAGCCTGCAGCGTCTCACCTCTGCTCCTCACACCGTCCGCCTCAGACAGCCGACCTCTCATTAATCACATAAATCAGCTGGCAGACAAGGTGCGAGCTCCCAAAAACTGGCAGTCTCGCTTCAGATCAGTGCATTCAGAGGGCGATTCTTCTTGTTTAGCAACGTTAAACCACAAACCCATAACACCGAGCAGTACTCTGTAGTCTCTCACTTCCCTGAAAACAAAGCATACCTTGTCTGTGTTTTTGCGTGTCCTGTTAAATGTAATTTCCCTTTTTATGTAGGTTTTGGATGCAGGTTCAGCTGAACTGTAGTCCATTGTTGTAAAGCTGGGCTGGTTTACTGTAGACGCTGGCTTTACGTTATGCGGACTGATTTTGATATGAAAATGAACATCCTCTTCGATGACTCTCATCGGTTCGATCTTGGCGATGACACGCTTTTTTTATGTCCTCGTTTGTGTGTCATTGTTCAGGAGGCCAAGCTACGTGAGCTGCTGGATGTTAGCACGCTGGCGGGGAAGATGGAGAACAGGATGCTGATGGTGGTGAGCGGCCCCGACATGGTCAACATCACCTACCTGAACTTCATGGCCTTCCAGGAGGAGACGGCGAAGGTAAATATTCTAACGACAAAACTATTCATAAGGTGTTTCCTTTCTGTTTATGGAAATGTTTCCTTTGAATAGGTGGGAATAAAACAGGTTCACATTTATTCTCTGATGAGTTGGTGTATAACTTAACAAACATCAGCGTGGTTCTGAATTCAAATGGACATTATCAGCATATTCACATGTTCTTCATTTATTCCCAGCAGTAATAGCAGACCATCACATTCCAACCCTCAGCGTTTGGGGTTTGCACTTGACTCTGTGTGTTGTTGTTTTTTTGCAGGAATGGGCGGAGGAGCTGTTCAACCTGGCATCCAACCTCTTGGTACAGAACATGTCCAGAGAGGACTGCCTGGAGAAAGCGTACGTCTTCCGCACACACATGCACACAAAAAATGTAAATCCCAAAGATGAATATGAAAATCCGGTCTGCTGGAAACAAAACAAAACAATGTCAGTCATCACAAGAGTCACATCAGGTATGTACAGTATTTTACATAAACAGAAACAGCAGGGAAAAGCAAATGAGGCATCTTGTGTAAAAGAAATTACGACCAACTGTTATTCCAGAATAAACACAATACTTGTTAACTTCCAAATGCAAGCAAGAGCATATTTATTACACAACACATTAATGAGCAGAGCATGCAATAAAACCTCACAAACCCTGCAGCACACACACACAGACACCTTCATGCACACACCAAGGTGGTGTTGCACTGCACACACTCACACACACACACACACACAAACAGGAGGTTGCTTTTCACAGCTCCCACAAGGCAGCCTGGGGGTTTGAGTTTATAAAGGTCATTTCACCTCACATGGATGAAGGGAGAGAAACAGACAGGAAGGACGAAGGAGGATAAATAAAACAGCTGGCAATATGTATAAAGTTCGTGAACCCGACTCGGCTTCTCGGTTCAGGAGTGCAAGTGCGACAGCATGTAGTGTGCCTCTATAAGGAAGCCTGTATTCCTGCCGCATTGATGACATAATGACAGATCCTTAAAGAGGCAGAGTCGCTGACCTGAAATCGAGGCAGTGTCAAAATGTTAAAGAGGAGTCATCGTCCCTTTTGGCTCCAGACTCTTTCATAAATCCCCCCGAGCCCTCATCAATGGATCTTTGTCCGGTGAGACAGTTATCATCAATCGCCCTCAAACCACCCCTGATCCTGTGCAATAACTGAGTCTAACGGTCAGCGGCTCCTCTCCGTATCGATCTGATCGGAACACACACGCTGACCCATCGCTCACAGCTGATTTATACGAGCGCTGAGTGACTGAGCCAACCCAAGAAAAAAAATGAATCTGCCGCATTTATATTGAGAGAATATGCCGTCTGCTGTGCTCAGTGACAACTCCCAGCTGTCTTGATGTTTATCAGTAAACAGAAGCCATTAACTGGCACCCCTGAGGAGTCTAATTGACTTATGAGACAATAAAAGTACCCATCGACCACAAAGTACACAGAGAGATGAATAGAACTGAACAGGTTTCATAGTCACGCTGGCTGCTCACAGCAGCAGTTGTTGTGCACCTCTCGCTAACCAATAAGGCGAATCTTTGTCATACTACTACTAGAGCATCATCTCCACTGATGTTGATGGGGGTGCAGCGTACACGGGCAATGCTCCCAGCAACAGGAAATACAAAAGTGGCTGCTTGCTGCAAGATGTTCTATTGAAATCAATGCCATATGAGGTCACTGAGGCCACTCCTTGGAAAAATGAGATGACCTGTGACTGCGCTAGAACACTTTACATGTATTTGCTTAATATTTTTTTTTTTTCAGTTCATCCCATTACAAAAAAAGTAAGTGGATTTTCAGAAATAGGAATTTATGTAACTGCAGGTGAATTAAATATGACCTGGGAAATGGGAAAGTAGAAAGGAGAGAGAAAGTGAGAAAGAAGTGGTGAGCAAAACAGAGACAGGTGTAAGTGATCTGTTTTCCTGTCTTAATGAATAATCCAGGAAGTTGTAAGGTAGATGAGCGCATCAAGACACACACTGTTCCCTCATTCTTTTGTTACTTTATTGATCAACCTTACGTAGCTTAATTGAAATCAACTATTCTCAACTCGCCTTTTCTCTGCCAACATTTTTCATATCACGTATTTTTTGGTGTGCCCAGTTAACCATTAGAGCCGTCTGTGACTTTGCCCGTGGCACCCTAGCCTGCCCTATGAAGTGGACACTGTAATGGATATTAATTATTAGCCAGCAGCCACTTAAAGCCCAGCCTGTAATGACGGCTCCTGTTGCAGCTAAGCTATTTATAGCCCAGGCTGCACTGCCCGTGTGTTTCTGCTGCTGCTGCATGGCTCTGTGCTACCAATGCAAGACTTCCAAGGACTAGCCGATCGAAACCCGTCATGTAAACACAGCCCCAATATGCATGGCGTGCACGAATGCACGAAGCCGCTTCGGCGTCACCGAGAAATACATACTCACAGACAGACAGACATGACGAATGTTTGAGTACGTCAGTCACATCATGTGAACTCAAGCAAGCAAACACACACACACACGCACATGGAAATTAAATGTGAGCAAATACATTACTCACACAGACAAATTGTTGATTTCATGTTGTGTAAGGTGTGTGTGTGTGTGTGTTGTGTTCTGTAGATACACTCGGCTGAAGCTGCAGCTCAACCCTGAGGGGCGAATCCCCGTCAAGAAGTAAGTCTGTCTGACTCATCCTCCTCTCCACAGCCGCCTCTCCGCTCTTTCGATCAATGCACAGCTTCCTCTGCCTTTTCTCGTTACTATGATCATGTATACGCCTCAGTACACACACATTCTCTGGGTATATATGTGTGCATTTATTCGAATATGTTACCCCTCCATTCTGTCGTAACAACACACCCTCCTTTTTGTTCATGCCATCACTCTTCAACCCTGCAGCAAAATTTGCTCCATTATTTCTTCTGTTTTTCTACATTTAAAGAGCCCACACTTTGTTTGTGCATGTGTGCATATGTGTGTGTGTGTGTGTGTGTGTGTGTGTGTGTGTGTGTGTGTGTGTGTGTGTGTGTGTGTGTGTGTGTGTGTGTGTGTGTGTGTGTGTGTGTGTGTGTGTGTGTGTGTAGGATGCCCTTGGAAAACCCCATTCATATCTGTCACTAGCTTCAGCTCAAAGTCTGCCAGTCTCTGCGACATGTTTTGAGAATTTCCTGTCACGAATTTCACTTATCTGGGAGTTGGTTCGTCGGCTCATTGAAAATCCAACTCTCTCCATGTCTCCATTAGTCAAGTTGAGCTTTTCAGGCAGGCGACAGTGAACTTCGGCGATAACCTCGCTCGGAGACGAGGAAGAAAACAGTGGGTGTCAACACAGAGAGGCAGAGAGACACTGCCTGCCGTTTAGGGAATTAACCTCCTAGCTGGGAGGACATGTCAGCTTGACTAATGTCAGCTTGACTCTGCTCTCCCACTGGGCATACAGTACGCACTCATGGGTCTGCACAGGAATACCTCTGCATGTAATTAAAACAGGCGACGGCCAACGGGAACAGACCCAAACAGCCAGGGGGGGACGTAAATCGCAGTAAATCTCATTTATTGTCTATTTGTACTAGAATAACAGGACAGTAGTCCAATCATACAAGAAGTCTCCCTCTAAACTTAAAATGATGGATGAGGCATATCCAGAGAAAAACATGGCCCTGTTATGCTTTTCCACTTTTCCCCTCTCCTTTAGTGTGTTATATATATTTTTGTTCATGTAAAAGGTCCGTAGAGTGTAAAACCTGAAGTCCGCTCCTAAAAGGAGTTACCCTCCCCCTCAGAAGCTCCTGAGCTCCTGAAACTGCTCCATTGAATTCTCTCCTTCACTTCTGTAACTTTATGAGGTCACAATGTTACAGAAGTGACGTAAAACTCCTTCTGGCTGGTTTGGCCCTTAAACAACAAAAGAGAGAGACGGAGCTGAAGCTCTGGAGGAAGAGTTTTTTGAAATGTGAAACATTGACCAATCACAACAGAGCGGGCTAGCTGACCAATCAGAGCAGACTTTGCTTTCTGGAGGGAGGAGCAAGCGCTACAACGGAACATTTCAGAGAGAGAGTGAGAAGAGGTGCTTCAGGACAGCCAGGATGATAAAAACAAGGAGGATTATGAGCATTAACGCATGTAAACATGTTGTAACTGTAACTTGAGATAAAAATATGCACCCGGAAAATAGCATAATAGGACCTGTTTAAATCAAAAACACAAAAAAATACACAGTGTCACGACTGAAATGATGAGATGCATCGTTTTCACAGGTCCGCAATCACACACACTTCTGTGTTTTGTGTTTTGTTTACTTACACAAGACCAAAGCATAGTTTTGCAACTGGAGGGATCGGATGTGTGGACTAATGAGGAGTGTCGAAGAAATGCGATAACGACAATGATAATGGTTATGGTAATGGTTATGATGATGGTAATGATAATAATAGGAAGCAATGAGAACAATATACATTTATGTGCTCATCTTTGCAAACATGTCTGGGCAGATACTGTTTTTTATAAAGGATTGCAAACATTATCGCTTTTTATGTACATATGGCGTTGCCATCTGGAGTTGAGGCAGCGTGAACAGCAGTATTCACATCAGTGTGTTTATTTATTGAACCATTTACAATAGAACAAGTTCATTAGGTGAATGTAACTGTACTCTTTACAGCGCATGTGTAAATAATATAGAAACACCTCTTGGTTGGATGAAATAGAAATCAATGGCACCAGGAACTACAGCCTCCAAAAATACAGAAAAAATAGACAGAGCAGCTTTTGAACAAAATAATTGGGTGAACATAACAAAACATTCATGAATAAAGCATTTATTGCAGGGATGTTATATTAGACTGAATTATTTTAATTTATCACAATTTATTTTGTATTCTGCACAATTTCATTTTTCATCTCTGGATTTTCTTTGCCTCATAATTGTCTTTTGTCATTTTCCCTGCAAGTCTGTGGTTGTTTTGTCTCTTAATTTGTTTTTTTTCCTTCTAACTTTGTCACTGTTTGCTGAAACAGAACTTTCTCACAGGATGTCCTTAATAAGTATCAATTAAAAGCTGCGATGAATTCATCAGTGTGACACACAGCATCAGAGTGAAAACGCCGCTGTTTGTGTGGCATTTTCTGTGATAACTCATGGGGGTGTGTTTTTGTGTCCTCCGCAGTATCTTCAGGATGTTCTCAGCAGACAGGAAGCGAGTGGAGACCGCCCTGGAAAACTGTAACCTCCCTTCTGGCAGAGTAAGACACCAAAACACTGAATCTCTCCCTCTCCCTCTCATGTCTCTGAAACCTGCTGTCCCCTCTGTCTCTGCCTCTCTGTCTTATCACAGCCCTCGAGCTCTTTCATCCTCTCCATCCATCCATCAGGCTGTCGTCTCAACATCCAGCTCATTCATTATTCTCTCAAAACAGCCTCCAACTGATGCTCCGCTCATTTGTTTGGAGTCGTATTTTGTGGATGTCCGCATGACTTCCCTCTCAGAAACTGATTCAACCCTGGTTGTAACGGAACAAATAGACCCAGCGGGAGCAATAGAGATGACAAAAGCTGTTTCATCTTTACTACCCTCAGATATCACTAGAGAGTAGCTGCGCCGCTAAGCATTGGGGTCTAAAAAGTCCCACAATGCAGCGAGAATCTCTGTATTTCAGCAGTAGAAATTTGCATGTTTAGAGAGGGGAAAATGCTGTTTAACGCACTTCTGTTCACACGCTGAAACATATGCACGTACAGTAGAGCAGACTCGCCGTAGCTGTAATGAATGTCTCCCAGAATACAAACAGAATGAATACACACACACACACACACACACACACACACACACACACACAGAGAGAACAAGCTATACATACAGTAATTAGCACAGGGAGAGAGAGCAGGAGGTAAGAACGTGTTGCCGTATGACGGTCTGGGGGGATTTGCTGTTGTTCCAATGCGCAAGTTAATTACAGCTAAACGGTGGTGCTGTTAATCCCTCAAACACACACACACACACACACACACACACACACAAACACACACACACACACACACACACACACACACACACAGACACTCACAGCTTTTGCAGGGCTTGACCTCCACACCCCCCCACCCCTTCTCTCTGTGCGTACTTCCTCATCTCTCCCAGTATTTGGTTCTGCTCTGCTTCTTGCTGGAACAATGCTATCACCTGTTGCTGAGCGAAACCGTGTCTTTATCAGACCTGTTTGGCTCTGATAGCTCTATCGGGACCGCCGGCCACACGTTTTTTTGGTTTAAGCCCATAGGTTCAAAATGCAGTCAGCCGTCTCTGGTTAACTATTTGCATTTTTGAGGTTTATATGTGTTTAATGGCTTCCAGGAGGAGACTTGAGGTTTGGATCAACTATAGAACATCCCATAGGATGGAAGACAGGTCTTGACTTGTGCACATAGAAAGATCCATCCTTGCAGGTACATAGGTTTGCCAAACCCAACTTTTCTATTCTTGTTCGCAAGCCGCAAAAGGTAATAGAGACTTAAAGTGGCCCTATTATGCTTTTCTACTTTTTCCCTCTTCTTTAGTGTGTTGTATATATTTTTGTACATGTAAAAGGTCCGTAGAGTGTAAAACCTGAAATCCACTCCTAAAAGGAGTTACCCTCCCCCTCAGAAGCTCCTGAGCTTGTGAAACGGCTCCATTGAATTCTCTCCTTCACTTCTGTAACTTTATGAGGTCACAATGTTACGAAAGTGACGTAAAACTGCTTCCGGCTAGTTTGGTCTTCAAACAACAAAAGAGAGAGACTGAGCTGAAGCTCCGGAGGAAGAGTTTTTGTAAATGTGAAACGTTGACCAATCACAACAGAGCGGGTATGCTGACCAATGCTGACCGAAATGCTTCTGCCCCGTGGTTTGTATGTACAGTATGTTTGTGTAAGCGTAGACCGTGTACGTATGTGACCATGTTGCTGTTTTCTGCTGTAGAGCGACTCCATCCCCCAGGAGGACTTCACTCCAGAGATCTACAGCATGTTCCTGGCCAACATCTGCCCCCGATCCGAGCTGGACCACATCTTCTCTGACGTGTAAGAACCAATGTTTCCCTTTCTCCGTCTGAGATGTGGGAGATAGAAGGAGACGCTAAGATCAGTATTTCTTTGTGTAATAGAAAAAAAACTAATACAAATACATTTAACATAAAAAAACAGTCTGTTAGGAAGTAATCATCTCTTTCAACCTCAAAATAATGCATTCATTCTTTAGTTTAGAAGAAAAGTTGTTTAGAAAACTTGAAACAATATGAGAGTGATTAATTTATTATCATTTCTTAAACAGCCATCTGTTGCTCGTTGCAGACTGGCAGCTAGACAATGGCTGCCATCCTTTATAGGGCAACCTGTTTTAACCATTATAGTCCTCATGAGCAGTTCATTAGTAGAGAAGCGTGTTGTAATTGCCCCCTCATCGAGCCTTCTGGTGTGGCCTCCTCTCTCGCTGAGCTGCCCCCATGGCCCCAAAGGGACTCTGACCATCGGCTGAGGCAGCAGGCCGAGCCACTCCAAGTCATGAATCTAGATTTTAATCTCAGTTAAGTGAGATGGCATGAGAGCAAGGAGGATATAGAGATGATAATTTATAGGAGCAGGCTTAAATATGAAAGGCTTTTTAATCAAATCTCATAATTTACTCAACTCAAGATTTAATCCTCTGCTCCTTTGTGCTTCTGTTGCTCTCCCTTTACAGATCTCTTTGCTGCTTTAATTACCGCTCCTCCCGATCACCATCTCCACGTTACATCTCTATTTTCGAATTCTGTTCTTGCATTTATTCCCCTTTTTGTAAACCCACCACTCACCTTATCCTCTCCTCTCTTCTCAGGGGGGCTAAGAGTCGTCCATACCTCAGTGTGGAGCAGATGACAGAGTTCATCAACAATAAACAGCGAGACCCTCGTCTCAATGAGATACTCTACCCTCCTCTGAAACCAGAACAGGTCCAGGTGTTGGTGGACAAATATGAACCCAACGCTTCTCTGGCACAGAAAGGTCAGTGGCTCAAATATCTGTCAGTACGATCACAAGAACAAAATGATGCTCATATGTACACATAAGGCACATTCAAAAGCCAGTTTTTTCACAATTAAAACTTAATGTAAAGGTAGTAAGAAGTCAAATTGTGTTTTTTAGTCAAATATTTTTGAAAGCACAAACCTCTTCTGACCCTACCGCTTACCCTGTGGTCCCCACCACCAATGCATTTTGGCAGGGGTGTTGCCATAGCAATACCGCTGCCTGGTGTCCAAGAACTCAGAGAGTGATGGGACGTAGCGGGGCGCCAAGGAACGGAATGTTAGAATTCTCTAAATAACACACACACACCAAAATGTTTCACCCACTTCAAACACTGTCAAGCTTAACAGAGGATATTCCCTGCCATTTCAGTTACTAGAATAGGATTACGTGAGTAGAAATCCCTGAGTGGAACGAGAGAGCGTGTGAAAGAGAGAGTGAAAACAAAAGAGAGAGGGTGAGAGTTAGAGAGGGTGAGAGAGACGCTGGTGTTTATTTGCGCTTCATGAGAACTTGGAAGAAAAGAGCAAGTGACAAACGAAGTGCAGCAGAGAACTTAAGTGGCACCGTTGAACGCAAATGTACAGTCAAGTGTGTTAACGTGTCTGTGAGGGAGTCATGTACATCTTATCGTTTGACTGCTCTTGTTTTGTTCTGAGTGTAATACACAAATCTTGTTTCTTACTGAAAATCTGTTTCTACAAATAAAATACCTTGCGAAAAAAAAGATATCAGATTCATAAAATGTGCGCGTAGCAATGATTTGACATTGAAGATTTCTTTGGTCTATTAGTCTTTTTTTATGCTGTTGTCATGCTGACTGAATAATTTCCAAGAAACAAATGAGCACAAAAGTGTTGCTTTTGTGTGATTCTTTGTGGAGAAACTTTGTTAGTCAAAAGATCGTATCAGTGTTGGTCAACTGAGATTTTCCTTTGGTCGAGGACAACCCCAAAAACCTGTGCAATACATTACACATTACACTGTGCAAAAATAGTTAAAAAAGTTAAAATAGTTAAAATAGTTTTTTTCTGTCTGTAAATATAATATTTCAGTTATTGTTGTTTTTCTACTGTTTTTTTTATTTTATTTTTTATTGCTTATTTATAATACTTGTTTTTTTGTATTTTCATTTTTTTTTTTTTTATCTTGTCTTCTTCTACTATGTCTCTTGTGTGCACTTTACTCTACGCTGCAAAAGCCTGCAAATTTCCCCGCTGCGGGACTAATAAAGGATTATCTTATCTTATCTTATCTTATCTTATCTTATCTTATCTTATCTTATCTTATCTTATCTTATCTTAATAACGGCAGCTGGTAACTGACGGAGCTCAGTGCACTGCAACTTAAAGCCAAACTGTAGGTTGACATTTTGGGAAATATGCTTTTCGCTTTCTGTCGGAGAGCTACGAGAAATTTGATAATTTCAACAAACAAAAAAAGGCTACAGCCAGTTAGCTTAGCATAAAGACTAGAAACAGGTGGGCTTGCCTAGTGGCACCTCTAAAGCTCTATAACTAGCACGTTATATCTCTTTAGTTTATCTGTAATTTAAGTGAGATTTGTAAAATGTTCGTACCTTGCGAGTGTTTCCTAGGCAGCTACCGTGAGCACATCTCGATCTCTATAGTGGGATCATTGGATTATTTACCTGCATACAGCTGTTCATGAAAAACCTTTGTCACTATGCTGCTGATCTCAAGTTAATAAATGGCTTAATATATTTAAAAAATATTTGGAGAAGCTATTTTTAAATAGAGTTTCTGCTTTCAAATTAAAAAAATGCTAATCGTTGGTGCCAGGAGAGGCTGTTTATCTAAATACCTGTTCAGTGGATCATTATTATGCTAATCACATTTGCACATTTTATTACTGATTACACTGAAACTAAATTGACCTGAACTGACTCAAGTAGAGCATGAGTGCCTTAATGGTCTCTCCTCCTAAAGTACCTACTTTACGTTTTTAATTATTTTTCAAATGTGGGACAAAATGAATCACGGGTGCCCAAATTAGATCCAAAAATTTTTTTGAACCACATTGAAATATTCCGTTGGTAATTCCCGCGTTTGACTCTGATCACAGCGATGTGCTCGCTCTGTGATGTTGTGTGTTCAGCCCGTCCCAGGCGCTCTGGAAGCGTGCCCTTCTCTGTCCCAGTGACAGATTTCCCCGTGTGAAGTATTTATCTAGCCGGAGGAAGTGCTGCCATCTGCTCAGCGGAGGGGTCCAGAGCTCCACATGCTTCCTTCAGAAACACTCGCAAACACTCTTCCTCTCTCTCTCAAGGACACTCATGCATATAGAAATGCACTTTGTGCATACCAAGCATGTGCTTGTAGGTTGCAGAGATAATGGATTGGTTCCTTCACCTTACGTCTCCCTCAAAATAGCCTATGTGATTTAGGAAGAGGAATTCGAGGAATTTCGTCGTCGCTCGCTCTCTTTGTCGCACTTTTTCCATTATCTGTTTCCAGCTTTGATTTGGTGAATATTAAACCTTCCATTCATCTCTTTAGCGCTCCATCATTGTCTTTCACCGCTTTAGTCTGTGCTCGCTCAAACGTTCCTTCATTGTTTGAATGCTGATGAAAATGCTAAATGAAACGACACGCTTAAAGCGTCTTAAGAGTGGAAGGTGGCTTATCAAAGCATGTTCATCTTCCCTGATTGTAGAGAGGAGGCTCGTTGTCAAAGTTTGTCAGTTTGTGTCCACTCTTGTTTCAAAGGTTATCATTAAAGCTGCAATATACGGGATTGATAGCATCATCAAAATATTATCAAAGTTTCAATTAACAAGGCACAAACTAATTATCTGGGGAGATAACAAGGCAACTTTGACTTTGTTTGAACACCAGTCATCATTGATGTAAACACAGAGTCCTGCACTTTGTCCTGCTGTCTGCCTGTTAAGTACAGGTTGATACATGCACTGCTAATGATGTAGGGGATAAGACCACTGTGAAAAATAAGGACAAAGACACAGGATTAGATATCACAAACCAGGAACATGACAATAGGAGAATCGCCGGACCGCTTGACACAGAGGACGAAGACAAACTGGCAAAAAGACAGTGGAACACGGGGTTTAAATACACTGAGGGAGGTGTAGGTGATTAGACACAGGTGGATTCAATCAGGGGCGGGGCAGATAATTACTGTGACGGGAAAACACACAAAGGCAGGAAGTGAAGTGACCTGAAATGAGAGGAGAGGTGAGTAACACAAAATAAAACTGGAAATACTGAAATTACAACTTTTACTAGGGAATTGGACCAGACTTGACAAACACAGGTGCTGCACGGTTAAAAAAGGAGGGAAAACCAGAAAGACAGGAAGTCAAACAAACACAGGACACTTCAAAAATAAAAAACCAATATCATGACATCGGGTCAATTAAGTCAAAAAAAGAAAATCCCAAATTCTCCTTCAAATTAAGAATACTTTTACATTACAGTTTCCTCCCAGCTCGGTCCTTATTTTGTCCAAAAGCCACACATGCAGCCTTTTTAAACTTGCTTCCTTTGAGATCAGGCACCACCTCTAATCCCAGCCATGTTAACACCTATTCTCCCTGATTGACCGACAAATGTCTCGGGAACTTGTGAAACTCTGTGTCTGTGTGAGTGTAAGTGTAAGCGGGTACGGGGGTTAAGGCAGTCAGCGGGGAGAAGGATGCTCAGTTAGACTGAGCTCACATGTCACAGACAGCAGCCAGCATTAATTAGTCCAGCAACTCTGCAGAGGGCGGCGCCGCATTAATTAGCATAAAGTGGCCGGAGGGACCTGCTGCACCCGTCGCGCTTGCATCACTTAGCATATTTGGCACGCCTTCAAGTGTGTGTGTGTGTGTGTGTGTGTGTGTGTGTGTGTGTGTGTGGAGGAATGTTTTGGTTTCGCTTTGAGCACTTGCTATATGTTGTACAAAATGTAATCCATGCGGGTGTGTCGTGTGTGTGTGTGACATGTATGGTAATGGGTATGGAAATTTATAATCTTGTGTCTGGATGACTGGAGCTCTTCTTCTGCCGCTTATTGCTTATTTATTCAGCGTTATTCGCTTTCTCAAGCAGGTTGAGAGAGAGGACATGAGTGGTGACAGCATAAAGGCAAAAGCTTAACATGGGTGACCTTGACATACAATCAAAACAAGATAAAGAACTACGGCAATGGCATTGCAGCTTTCCCTGTACTGTGTGACGGTATTATAGGCTAGTGGAGCCGGAAATGAATGAGATCCGGTTTGTATTGTGAACTACCTTTGAAAACAGGAGATTTGTTTGTGCATTTATCCACCTCGTCTTTAATATTTCTAATGCAGGCTAATAACTGACAGCATACACCCACAGTAAAATGTAAGGAACTGAAACATTGAGGCACAGGCTTTAAGGATTAACCACAAAGGCTTTCAACCAGCAGCGAATTAGGGTTCCAGCTAATTTAAACCTCTAATATAATCTCAATATTAATTAGTGATTACGAACATTATTGTAATGTAACCTTGAATAACATTTGAACACAGTCTCATTTGAAAATACCTGCAGTATGTGTACGCAGTATAGTATGTACAAACAAACACTCGAAAAACATAGTACATTTTACAAGTTCTTAGCAAACTTTACTAAGAATAGAAAATGTTTTGCTTTTTTTGGGACTATTTGCACAATACTTGAGAAAGCTTGTGATAAGATCAATTCAGTGTTTATTTTGGTCTTTTCGTTGGGATTTATTGTCGATAAGAAACACAAAGAATATCATTAGACTTATCATTTAACCAAGCAACAACCTCTCGTTCTGCGCAGTAAAGCCAATGCAGAAGAGTCTTGAAACTCTACTGACCATCAGGGGGCGACTCCTCTGGTTGTATAGAAGTTGTATGACTCTACTTCTCTCTTGATTTATTCCCTCAGTAAACATTGTAAACATGAGTTTATGGTCTCAATCTCTAGTTTCAAGTCTTCTTCAATACAGCATGATGTTCATTTAGTAAATTATGGTCCCTTTCAGAGTAAAATAGACCATAAAGTATGATTAACCCCTTAGTAACCACTTAGGATTTCGAGTTTTTGTGCATCATTTTGACTCACGTGTGCTGTGTTTTGTCCGTGCAGGTCAGATCTCGGTGGAAGGCTTCGCCAGGTATCTGAGCGGGGAGGAGAACAGCATCATGCCCCCTGAGAAGCTGGACCAGAGCGAAGACATGACCCTTCCTCTCTCCCACTATTTCATCAACTCCTCACACAACACATACCTCACAGGTACGCGCACACACATCGTGCATGTAAACTCTGTCTCTCTGTCTGGTCTGCACTCACATACACCCACTCAACTGGATTTCTACTGACTGATTGCACTCGTGCATCATTTATTCTTCTACACACGGACGGATCACCGGTTCATTTATAAATATGATTTTGGTTGCTTCAGTGAATACCCCCGACTTCATACATCGCAGGTCAGTCAATCAAACGCGCCTGTGCATATCATACCCTTTCTTGTGTTACCTCTCTAGAGGTTATCCAATCAAGTCATGCCATGATACCCAATTCATTGATATTCATGAGTTAAATATTTCTTTAGACTTGGTAGTCACAGTAACTGGCTCCCGGCATCGCACAAGCGTGGCAGGCTTTTTATACAGAGGCCATTTTCTCCTCAATGGATATTAGAATTCATCTATTCAAATCTATTCTAAGGGGAACTGGAGAGCATTGAATCTTTCAAGTGGATCAAATTTCTCCAGCGATTGGGAAAAAATTGATTTTATTTTTTGTAATAGGGCAGACTCATGGCCTGCGAAATGAAGAAATGAGGAAAACAAACAACCGGTCCATAATTCTCTCCCAACAAACACAGTTTTTCTTTATTAATTTTTGACAGTGACATTGTGATATTATCATGATTGGTAGGTACGGCACTGCAGGATGCATTTCTACTGCACTTTATAATAAAGATCCGCACAAGATAAATATAGTGACAGTCGCTTGTGCAACATATTCCTTCATGCTGACTTAAATAACTTAAAGCAATGTTTTATGCAGTGAACAACACATAACCTCATTTAGTAAAGGTGTTTACCCCAATGAGTTTAGGACCAGGATGTCTATCAAAAGAAAAGAAAGAAAGACTTGAGAGATTTAGAAAAGGAATGAAAAAACCCCGAAGGGAATTATTGATGCCGACTGAAGTGAGAACACAGATCTGCCTCCCACTTCGACGACGTCCCCATTGTGTGGCTGGAAAAGCATGCTGCTAATGTGAAGGCATAATTGCTTCGCTAATGGTGACAGGGTGATGATGAGATCCGCCTGCTTCAGATAGCGCCAGTTGTATTGTTTCTACTTCATGCTAGCTGGTGATGCGGTTAATGAGCTCTTGAAAGGTGGGAGGAACATGCTCGTGTAGGCGTCCTGGTTCTTTGGGGATCAATAGAACAGTTACCTGAAGTGTGTTTATCTGTGTTTATGTGTGTTTGTGTGTGTTTATGTGTGTTTGTGTGTTTATGTGTTTTATGTGTTTATGTGTGTTTATGTGTGTTTATGTGTTTGTGTGTGTTTATGTGTGTTTATGTGTGTTTATGTGTTTATGTGTGTTTTGTGTGTTTATGTGTGTTTGTGTGTGTTTATGTGTGTTTATGTGTGTTTATGTGTGTTTGTGTTTATGTGTGTTTATGTGTGTTTGTGTGTGTTTGTGTGTGTTTATGTGTGTTTATGTGTTTATGTGTGTTTATGTGTGTTTGTGTGTGTTTGTGTGTTTATGTGTGTTTATGTGTGTTTGTGTGTGTTTATGTGTGTTTATGTGTGTTTGTGTGTTTGTGTGTGTTTATGTGTGTTTATGTGTGTTTGTGTGTGTTTGTGTGTTTATGTGTGTTTGTGTGTGTTTATGTGTGTTTGTGTGTTTGTGTGTTTATGTGTGTGTTTTGTGTGTGTGTTTTATGTGTGTTTGTGTGTGTTTGTGTTGTGTGTGTTGTGTGTTTGTGTGTTTTGTGTGTGTTTGTGTGTTTATGTGTGTGTTTGTGTGTTTATGTGTGTTTGTGTGTGTTTATGTGTGTTTATGTGTGTTTGTGTGTGTTTGTGTGTGTTTATGTGTGTTTATGTGTGTTTATGTGTGTTTATGTGTGTTTGTGTGTTTGCAGCCGGCCAGCTCGCAGGGAACTCCTCCGTCGAGATGTACAAGCAGGTCCTCCTCTCCGGGTGCCGCTGCATTGAACTGGACTGCTGGAAGGGTCGCACCACAGAAGAAGAGCCGGTCATCACTCACGGCTTCACCATGACAACGGAAATCTCCTTCAAGGTAACACACACAGAGAGAGCAGGGTGATAGGGCCTTTTATTGTCTTTTGCTCCAGAAAGAGAGGGGGGTTCTGGGTAAACAGACCTCCTGGATGGATGATGTAATCCACATGTTGATCACATGATCCACCTCCTGCATTTTAATACTGATTGGTATTTCCGTTGGGCCAACACACAAAACGTTCTGTGTTTTTAGTTAATTTCTGGTTTTAGATAATTAAAACGGGATGCATCTTCTTTTCAAGTTGATTACATTTGATATAAATTATTTGTCCTCTTAGTGCACACTTTAAGGTTACATGCAAGTGCGTTGGCCGCCACATACGTGAACATCTGCATCTTCAAACATTTGCCCCCTTGCACCAAAATCCGAATGCTTGTTTCAGAAAATCAAATTCAAAGAAGGTCCAGTAAATTAGATGCATATGCTTCTCATTGGAATCTTTATACTGTAGATGGTTCATTTAATGTATTAAAATTGTAATCCTATTTATTTGTCAACATCAAAAGAGCAAGTGCAGTTTAACACTACAGCAAACACTCCTGAGAAGCTGCTTTTTGTCATAAATACAAAAGAATAACAAGTGATGTGTCAGCCAAACAATCTCACATTGTTTAAATAAAATAATCAGCCTTTAATAATTGCAACAGGGATCTGATTTCATGCTACAGTCGGGGCAAATAGTTTTCCGAATATCAGCATGGCATAGCAGAGTGAAACCCGTCACCTGCAACTCTTCATCCAACAGCTCACTGTGGCTGTTCCTTCTTGTTCTGTTACTCCTGTGCCAAAAACATTATTATCTCTAACCGCTTATAGCAGGGCTTCCCAAACCTTTTCCCTCAAAGGTGGCCAAATACTGAAACTTAATGGTGAGCCACAAGCCCACCTTTTATATTTTGTTGTTAAGAAGCAAAATGGTTCTTTGATCCAAAATGTACTTCATTAAAATGCCTTTTTGTCTGCTCTTACCTCATTCGTGCCAAACTGACTTCCTGCACAAAGTGTCAGTCTGCCTGCCGTGCTCAGCTTATGATGAATAAATAATATTTAGGGATGCTACATATTTAAATAGCATTTGTACCTCATAAAAAAGTAAAACGGCAAAAAAAAAAGATTTATATTATTATTTAAATTTTTTCAATGAATCTAGAAACATCTGACGGGCCAAATTGAATCAGTTTCGCACCAACCCCAGCTGTGACAAAAAAATGCTGAAAATGAAACACGTTGACTCATTTATTTTGCATTTACCACAAACTGCTGTGACAAACACATGGCATTTGATGTGACTGCTTCACGAAAAAAGCTGACCCATGTTTCGCTTGTTGAACACCTTTAATGTGAAGCAGTGGTAGTAGGAAATGTTTGCACGAGCAGTAACTTCATACGACTCTAACACAAAGTAAAGAGAGCAAACTGTAAACAGTGAGTCATTGATGAGATAACAGAGCGCTTGATACATGAAAGCATCTGTGAATGTAAACACAGTGATTTTTTTTTATTGGGGAATAAATGCTAGCATCAAACATGCAGTTTGATTTCATGAACATTTTAAGGATTAAAACTTAAATATGGAAACACAGACAGAGAAGCAGACGGATACAGAGTCAGACACTGAAGATAAAAGTAAATATGCGTTGGGGGAAGCAGAGCTTGGAAGGAAGTGGGATGAACAATAAGTGGGTCATGTTTTCAGCAGATGGCGAATCGTAAAGGACAGAGCCTCACTGAATGGCCCTAAAACGAAGTGCCGAGAGGCGCTTAATTGAAGTCTCAGGAGAAAAAATGCATTCATAGCAGGAGGAGGGGTGTGAAAATCTTAAAAGGCAGAGTAGGTGTGAGGAGGAAGAAAAATAAAAGAACGAGGTGGGTGGATTGATTGACGGACGGAATTTAGTTCTAATGCGAGCAACAAAAGAAGTAGAACAAGCTTAATGGAATTACCCTGAGTGTCAAATGCAAAGAGTTTTGAGACACAGAGGATTGGAGGAGAGCTACAGATGGAGAGGGCTGAGTCACAGACAAAGATTTTTATTGGAGGAGACGGAACTGAACTGACACCGATGTTAATGATGGTGTAATTGACTTAGAAATCTGATATCAGATGTCGAGCTGTCTTCGATGACACCACTTTACCGTTTCCGTAAACATACCCACGCTGAATGTTTTGAGGGGATATGAATGACTGAGCCCAACGAAATTTGCGATATATGTTGGATGTTCCTTTCACGTTATTAACCAGAAAGCGAGCCGTGGTGTCGACATCCTGCACTCACAGTGAGACGCACATCTGTGTGATTCCTCCAGCATCAGTAGCCTCGACACACCACGCAGCCAGATAACATGTTGCATTTGGAGGAAGGCGGAGTGCAATTTATTTTTTTGTACCGCTATCTTATCAATCATGCTCTCTTCTATAGTTATTGATGTCGAGAGGGTTGGGCCTTTGTTGGGTAAAGGCATTCTGGGAAATAAAAAAGGAAACCATATCATTGTAAAGGGATGTGATTCTGTCTGCTATACGAGCTCGGGAGAGTTTTTAAAAGCTGTTTTTGCTCCACAGCTTATTATCTCATAAACTAACAGTGACATTCATTGTTTTTAATGCACATTACAATACTCTATTAACAATAACAACATTCTGCCCATAGGAGTGTTGTTTTCAACATCATTTATAGATGTATTATCAATAATTCTTCCTTTCTGTTTGTGTTTTTAGGAGGTGATCGAGGCTATAGCAGAGTGCGCCTTCAAGACCTCGCCCTTCCCCATCATCCTGTCCTTTGAGAACCACGTGGACTCGTAAGTCAGCAGAGTCCACAGGACGAGTGTTGGCGTTATTGATCAGCACCGATCAGTCATTGGATGGTGTCGACGTTAAATGGCCCGATCAGCCATTTTGTGTGTAAACATCTTTTAGGGGAGAAAGCTCTCATTGGCTGTTCTGTCTTCTAATGGCTTCTTCTTATAAATAACATTCAGTGTGTTTTGATATTCAGTAGACAAACCATGAGTGTGTGTGTGTGTGTGTGTGTGTGTGTGTGTGTGTGTGTGTGTGTGTGTGTGTGTGTGTGTGTGTGTGTGTGTGTGTGTGTGTGTCTCCGTCTGTGATGACTCCCAGACCGAAGCAGCAGGCTAAGATGGCAGAGTACTGCCGGTCAATATTCGGAGACGCACTACTGACTGAACCTCTGGAGAAATATCCTGTGAGTACATAAGATGCTCCAACACACATTTCTGCTCACACGTACATTCACACTTGGGTGCGGACTCTCTGCTGCTCTCTCTCTCTCTCTCTTTCACACACACACACACACACACACACACACACACACACACACACACACACACACACACACACATGGATGCATGCGACACGACCAGCAGCTCAGGGATTCACCGGATATTATCACACAGATGAGTGCACCAAAAGACGTGTCCTTGAACCAGCATCCTACACATGCACATCCAGGAGCCACAACATAGACATGTTCATTCATTTCCTCACATACTATTTCTACTGCATTTTCCTCTTCTCTTCTTCTCCATCTGTCTCACAGACAGCAACATATCGACATGTCCTGCAGCACCTGGCACAGTGTGTTGTTGTCTTTTCTCTTTCTGTCACTGCTGGCACGCTCCGAGTCGGCCTCCTGGACTCAACCTCCGTCTCTCTCTCTCTCTCTCTCCAGTTTTCATTTTCATTTCCAGTCGGAAGCCAACTTTTAGTTAGTCACCCCTGCAGTCATCTTCATTCCCACTGCACCACCTTCTCTGTTATCACGGGAGAGACTGCAAACGACAGCCGTGTAAGACGGAATGGAAGTGTTTTACGCTGTAATCTAAACGTGGCTTTTCTTTGGCAGCCCTTTATCTGTCTCTCCTCTGTTGCCATGGTGACCAGTCAAAAGCTTGCTTTGTCTCTTTGTGGCCAAACTCTTTTTTTTTTCTTTTTTTTCCCACAGGCGTCTTTGTGTGTAATGACGCAGGCACTTGCGTGAGGCAAAGTATAGACACTTGTCGCACAAACTCTCGTAGTGTCTGGGGAGAATGCATGAAAACAACAACGGCACAGAGACAATCCTGCACACATGTGTGCTTTAACATACCCCCCCCCCACTCTGCACGTTATTCCCCAGGGATGCCTTGTCCCTGTTGATATAACACCGTGGAGCAGCTTAAGTTCCCAGCGGACTTCTGACTGGATTTGACATTGAAGTATTATCTGGGGGAAGCCTTTCGAAATGGAGTGGCTGAGGGAAGAAGGAGAGAGATATGAGGAGATACAGAGTTAAGTTAGAGAGAGAGAGAGAGAGAGAAAGTGCCGTTGAGGAATCAGATTTCTACCACTGAGCATGTAATAACTGGGAAAGGTGAGTGCAATGACAACCACTCCCCTCTGGCACCGAGACAGGCGTGTGTTCAGCGTATCAAATGGGATATCAGCTCCGTTGCTCCATAGGGGCACGGGGCAGATAGGGTAATATAGCTCAGATTGGTTTGGGCTTAGCCGTAGGTGAGAATAAAGAGGATTACAGTTTTCTGAGAAACAGAAAAAAGGTTTGCTTGAAAAATGTATCTGCTTCCCACTAAAAACGTCACTGGTGGTGAATAGGAAAGGCTGGTGAGAGGGGTTTGTTTGTTTTTTCAATTAAACTGAGAACAGTCTGCTCTTTCCAACCAAAGAAAATTAGCTAGAATTACTTAAAAATCAGATACAGGCTGAACATGTTTTGTTGTTTGTTATATGGCTCTCATCACTGCAATCATTATCTTTATGAAGGCTGTATTGCCAAAGCAGATTCATTAAAACTGAAATGCAAATATGCAATATGTTTAGAAATGAAGCTTTTTTTTCTTGCAGTTTGTTCAGTTTTGTTGAGGCTTAGTTTTAAGCTGCAGACATACCAGAATTGGCAAAACAAGATGTACTTGCGTGCAGAAAGCAGGCGGGAATGAGAAGAGGAAGCATAAGATGCAGGAGATTACGAAGCTAGCAGGACAACAACCTTCCACACATTTGGGATGATACACCTTCAATCAAAGGCTGCATTACTCTATCGCAGACATAGAGTAATGGCCAGTTAATGCTGGCCATGCAGCATCCCTCTTAGTCTTCTACATGTATTCTAGCATAAAGTACTTTGTTTGTTTTCACCCTCTAAATCTCAGTCTTTACTTGCCAGTGTTATCAAACAGCAAAAACAGCAGTTAAATTTAATGTTTAATTTAAGTAAATAGGAGTTTTGCCCACATTCTCTCACACCATCCAATTAAACTCCTGTTCCCAGTATGATTGAAATACCCAACTCATCAGCTCCGAAAGAAATGATGTGTTTAATTCTTTTTCACCACTTGAGTTGCAGGATTTACAAGCCCCAGCGTCGCATTCTACTTTGCTCCAGGCAATCCTTATTATTGAGCCCTGTTCTTCCAAATGGAAAAGCCTGTCCCTTCTTTTCTAAAATGGGCTTTACAATGAAAAAGTTGAACCATGACCTGATAATCTGCTGGAGGCAGAAAGAAACAATCATAGTTTGCACAGAAAACTGAAACACATCTGGGAATTTGAAAGAAGAATGAAGTTCTGTTAAATAAGAGTGCTTTTACTTATTACTACTTTACTTCATTGTAAAAATACTTGTAATAGTCCTGCATTCATTCATTCAATTGAACTTGAGTAGAATATAGAATTATTATTGGCAAAATGTACTTATAGTATCAAAAGTGAAAGAACAAATTACTCCTGTGAGTGTTATATCATTAAATATTATTATTGAATCATTATGACTTATATTGTTGTAGTTGGAGCCAGTTAACTACTCTACATACTGGTAGTTTGATTTATAACAATGTGCCAATTTATCTTTGCAAAATCTGAATGCACAATATATCTAGTAGGTAAAACTGTGATATACATTTAGTGGAGTAGAAGAATGACAGAGCATAAAGTAGAAATACTCAAATGAAGTACAAGCCCCAGAACTGAAGTACAGTACTTGAGTTAACTTACACTCTACCACTTTCCAGATGTGTGTTTACGCGTTATCTTCCTCTATTGATGCCCTCCGCTCTCTCCCTTTGTACAGCTGAGCAGAGAAGAGGTCTGGGGATTTGGGGAAAGAGCTTAATTAAATCCATCCCAGTAAATTGTAGTTCAATCTAACAGGTTTAGCTCTGTGCAGTCATGAATACGTGCCACATCCAGCGTTGAACAGGTTCCGTTTAAGTGGAACCGTTTGAGTGAAGCCAAGGCAAACAGGACGTCTATCTTCATTTTTTATCACTTCCCCGAACAACCAACAGTAGAGAGGTGAAGATGGACGTGTGTGGCTGCTGGGAAAAGTGGCGTAATGGACGGAGGAGCTCGGACTAACTTTGATCACAGTTCAGCCGAGTAAAAAAATTAAGTTTTGTTTATCGCTTATAAACTCCATTGGCTGTGAATTTATGTGAGTGTGTGTATTCAACATCACATAATGCATTATTCATATCTCTAAACACTGGGATCCAAAAGCAGTGTACCCCATAAATAAATCAGAGGTTCTTCCTACTTCTACCCAGCTCCCTTGAGAGGGTGAATGTTTGGGTTTAACACTCTGTCGTCCCCCCCCACCCCTCCAGGAAGTTGATTTTAGTGTTGAAAGCGTTAACTTTTGAGCTGTTACAGCTACAGAGTTTGTAACGCTCGGTGCCAATCCTCACGCTCACTAACAAGCTCTGCTCAGCTGAATCTTCCTCTGTTTTTTTGTTTTTTTAACTGCCATGGATTCACATTGTGAATGACTCATTCCAGCAAACAAATGTAGTCCTGTAATTAGCTTATTCTTCTCAAAAACTGTAATGCAGCAAGCCTCATTTGTATAAGAATTTTTCTTGTGTTGAAACATTTTTCAGAGCGCTAGTCACCCAAAAAATCCCATATTTCCTCATCCCTCCATCCAGATCATACAAACATACAAAGGTTTATTTGAATCTCATGAACTTCCTCTCTCTTTCTTTATTTAGATGACATTAATATAACGTTTATGACTTCTCTGTGTCTGTCGCTTTCTCTCCTCCTCCCCCCGTTCAGCTGGAGTCCAGCGTTCCTCTACCGAGCCCGATGGACCTGATGGGGAAGATCCTGGTGAAGAACAAGAAGAAGCACCACAAGACGGGCGGAAGCACCAAGAAGAAGCTGTCGGAGCAGGTTTCCAACACCTACAGCGATTCCTCCAGTGTCTGTGAGCCCTCCTCCCCCAGCGCAGGTATACCAGTCCTACAAACAGAGCCATCAAGTCGTTGAATTATGATGTTTCAGATGTGAAAAAGCAGTCTGACCGTCTGGGTCCATCTTTTATATGGACCAGCACATCTGTCCTGTCCAGAAACTGAATCACTGGAGCGAAGCGGTGCTATTGTTTATCATTCATCATTTTCATGGCCCTCTCCATCAGCTGAAGGTATTATTGGCTGCTGCGTACGCTGCCTGTTCAGGGCTGGTCGCTGGGGCGTCCTAAACACCAGCTAGCAGTGTCCAGTAGTACATTCTCACCATAACTGTCCGCTGAACTTGTATACGTCTCAATTTATGGATTTTTATATATTTTCGCAGCTGCTCTCTGCCCCTGATCGTTCATATCTGCATTTTTGTTGGCTGCACTTGTGCATGTGTCCTTCCAATGTGTGTGTGTGTAAATGCATCCTTCCATTTTGTACTTTATATTTCATTCATTTTTGTACATAAAGGATATCATGCGGTTGTAAACTATTGCAATCAATCACCTTCATTGTAACGCTGACACACACTGCCCCCTGGTGGAAGAAAATAAGCAGCACAAGTGTGTAGTGAGTAGATTTGGTTTAAGAAATAGGGCATTATGACATATATGGCTTTTCAAAACTATTTATTTACATTCAATATAATGTAGTAACCTAGGAAATAGAACATTCATTAAAAGAGATATGGCCTGAATTTCTGTATTATTAATGCACTAAACCTGAGATTTTATTCATATTTATTGAAACAGCTTCACAGTTTAGTGATGATGAGATAATGCAGTATGAAAGATTAACCACAAAACATTTGAAGGCAACCTAGATGAGTGCATTTATGTTTTTATGAACTCCTCTCTTTTCCTCTCATCTGAATTGTTTCGGCTTGATAATTAAAACATCACTGTTTAAAAAGATTTTAATAGAAGTTAATAAAAGAAATAGAATTGAGAAAACGGTGAAGGACATTCGCTTGGATCAGTGAGGCTGTTGTTCATTTACAGTCTGACGATGTTTTACTGGATATGAAGCACTTGTTTTAATTACCAGTCAGGCACAGTAATTCATGTTATTATGTTTATTACAGAATACACAGTCATATGACATACTGTGCTGCATGATAGTAGACTAAACACTAACAGAAGCGTTACAGTCATACAGTAGTTTGACCTTGTAGGGTTGTGGGATGCGGGTTCGTTGCTGATGACTTTATCTCTTCCACACAGGTTCAACCAAAGAGGAGATGGCAGATCCCTCGCAGCCCTCGGAGGGCGCCGAGCTCAGCCTGAGGCCGCAGGGCAGAAAGTCTATCGGTGAGTCACACGTAGTACATGACCTCAGATTCTACTCGGGAGCTGTAGCAGAGCTCTCACCGGAGGACGCTGAGGGTCAGTTCGGCCATTAGTCTGCTAAAATTCATTTCCTCAGTCAGTGTGACCTCAGATTCAGCAGGAAATCCATAGTGGATCTCTCATGTGGGCGCAGGAGAGGGGTCAGCTCGACCAAAACAATATTGAAATGAATTTCCTCCGTCACCCTGAGCCCGGTGGCTTGGGACCGGTTAGTGTAAATGTATTCATGTTCTTGCTGTAGATGTAATGGAGGTAACTGATCCTAGATAAAGACTCGATCGTCTGTCCAACATTTTGTCAATTTAACCTTGACTCCTTTACCTTTATTTATTGCGTTTGGCCATGTTTGTGACTTGTGTTTCAGGGGAGGTGGAGGCAGAAAGTGAGGATGACGACGATGATGATGACGACTGCAAGAAGGGCTCAATGGATGAGGTGCGTATTATGAAAGTGACACAGTCAGCAGTCAGGTCAAATACTAGTAATAAAGGAGATTTACATCTCAGTGTACTTGCATGCCATATGCTGAGTCTGCCCTCTGGTATAAATATTTGGTAATGGTTTTTATTTCTGCTAATATGTTTACAAAGTCTTGAATCATAGAGATTTTTTAAAATCCCTTAATTGCATTTTTGCACAGGTTTCTAAGCATGCACAACACAATGCACACGTACCCCCATGAGAACCAAATGATATAATATGTAAGGATAAGGGAGTGGGGAAAGGGAACTATCTAGTAAGCTTCTCCATGTCTTGTTAAAGTTTTCAAGGAGCCTTTAAGGAAGAATTACATTTTCTCAAGGTTGACACTGTAGAACCCAGACGGGCTCAAAAACATTTGGAAAGCCAGAACCCTTTCAATGATATAGGAACGTTTGAGTATTTGAGAAGCTCATGAAACACCATTGTCATTGATTTCAAGAATTACTACAGACCTTTTGTTCAAACATCGTGCTGCATTACATTGAGATATTTGTCTGTGTGTGTTTTCATGAACAGGGAACAGCAGGCAGCGAGGCCTTCGCCACAGAGGAAATGTCCAACCTGGTCATCTACATCCAGCCGGTCAAGTTCAACAGCTTCGAGGCTTCCAAAAGTATGTAACACTTAGCTGAAGAAATGTGCTTGCAAAATGAACATTGTTTATAATATTGGAATAAAACCTTTTAACACATAAATGGCAACGCCACACATCAGCTCTGTAGAAACGAGGTCCTCAATCTGTGCTCAACATGTCACCTCATCTGCCCACAGAGATCAATCGCAGCTTCCAGATGTCGTCCTTCGTGGAGACCAAAGCGCTGGAGCAACTGACCAAATGTCCTGTAGAGTTTGTGGAGTATCCTTCTCAGTTTTACTGAAGCGGTGGTTTGTGCTACTTAATATATTCTTCCAGTGATTGAATGTTTTCTGCGTTCACGTTTAAATTATTTTAAACGTGATTTTCTGCGGTGCACATACTGCTTTCCTCTTATTGTATTCTTTATGGTAGATAGTCTGCTCTTCATCACTTCACTCATATAGTTCATCTTGTCAGAAAATACATCTTTATTGTCCACTCGCAGAGAAAATAGTTTACTTCACAGACATACGTACACTAAAAAACGTCCTCTGCCGTGAGTTAGAATATGTGAGATTAAAGAAAACAATAAATAAATAACATGTATGCCGAAGGGTTGTGATGAAAGTGATAAAATATGAACAATTATTACATATCTTAAATAGACATCAGCAGTCTCTAATATCTAATAAAGACACTTGCTTAGTAAGATGACAGAGAATGGAATAAAATATCTGTTGCTATTTTTTTCTTCAAATGTATTAAACAAATAAACTATAAATGTCTCATCCTGGTGTGTGTAGTTTACAGCTCCACCAGCTGTCTCCGTAGAATCTTTCTCGCAGGGTAAACTATTTTTATGAGCTTGCTTTTGCTCCAAGCCCCGAAATGTCTGCACCGGCATGTGGTGTTGTAGGAAACTATACTTTCAACTAGACTGGTGTAAATCCTCAGGACTCCTTTGCTCATGTCAAAGCTATTTCATTTCCAAAAGAGAAACAATCTTTGCATTGCCTTCTTTAAAATGTGTGTTCATTAAGATTTAAGCTGCTGTCTCAAATCATCTTTTAAATATCGATAAACTACCTGCCCTCTCTACAGCCTGTACCTTCGGTTGTAATTGTTTGACACATTGGTTGGTTGCCGACCGTTGTTGTTGACAACGAGTTCCTCAGTCTTGTTAGTCTTAATGAGCAAAACTCTCTCTTGACTCCATGTTAATAGATTGTTGATGAGATTAATGAAGGAACGCTCTAATTCATCATCACCCGTGAACATTAAGACCTCTGCTTCCATGTCATCTGCATACTTAAAGAGACGCAGATGACATAACAATGGGGGGGTTTAGTGGTTAAGGGAAATGATGAAATAGAGAGTTCCTAACATAAAGTGATAGTAATTCTAGTTTTAAAGTTGTAATACAAGTAGAAGTAGAGGAAGAAAAATAATTCACATTGTCAAATCAAAGTCTTTTTTTCTTGCTTCTTCTTTGATTGATCCCCTTCCATTCAATTTAAAAAATCCATGTTGTTATTTATGAATGACCTGTTATTTTCCCACCACATTTTCTTGTCACTTCGACGATTCCATTTTTGAGATTAGCAGTCGAATCAGGCTCCTTAGATAAAATACTCGACTACTCAGGTTCCCCGCTGCTGTATAGTTCAAGAAGTAATAAGTAGTAGTGACAGTACCAGTTGTGCTTCCTATTCCAGGTCATTCAGTATTATCCTTAACCAGCTCCGTTCAGGTACAACAAACTGCAGCTGAGCAGGATCTACCCTAAAGGCACCCGAGTGGATTCATCCAACTACAACCCTCAACTCTTCTGGAACGCCGGCTGTCAGCTGGTGGCTCTCAACTTCCAAACCATCGGTGAGTTAAAGTTCATTTTTTATTGTGTAAATCCTTTATTCCCTCTTCACTTTTACCTTTGTTATTTTAACGCATGATAAATACATAAAATAGATTATTCTAATAATGTCGACTCACCATATAAACTGTTCTTATTCCGTCGTCCCTCCACAGATTTGTCCATGCAGCTGAACCTGGGCATGTATGAATACAACGGGAAATGTGGCTTCAGACTCAAGCCGGAGTTTATGAGGCGGCCGGACAAACACTTTGACCCTTTCACTGAGAGCACAGTGGACGGGATAGTAGCCAACACACTGTCTGTAAAGGTGTGTGTGTTTGTCTTTCTGTGTCTGTGAAGCTCTCTCTATCCTCTCTCTCTCTCTCTCTGTGTGTCTGATCTCTTTTGCTTTTTATTTCCTACTCCATCACTCCAGATCATCTCAGGACAGTTCCTGTCGGATAAGAAAGTGGGCACGTACGTGGAGATGGACATGTTTGGCTTACCGGTGGACACCAAGAGGAAAGCGTTCAAGACCAAGACGTCTCAGGGCAACGCCATCAACCCTGTCTGGGAAGAAGAGGCCATTGTCTTCAAGAAGGTCAGACTCTGTTCTCAGTAGCTCAGAGACATATTTACTGGAAAATACAAATACAGACACAAAGCCTGAACCTTTCTATGAGGAACTGAATCAGATATTTCTTTAAAAAGTTGCAGCAAAACAGCAACATAATGGTGTCATTTCGATGTAGTAATGAGTGCATTCTATACATTCTCCTCAGGTTGTTCTGCCCACACTGGCTTCATTAAGGATAGCTGTGTTTGAAGAAGGAGGGAAGTTCATCGGCCACCGAATCATTCCTGTGTCAGCCATCCGTCCAGGTGAGTAAGATTTTTTTTTTATAAATCAACAAGTTGAAACGAAAAGATCATGAATTGATCATGAATCGTTTACCACAGATCTTTGTGATCGCATTGTGAGATGTCTTTATGGTTTAATCCAACAGCTGTAGTTGAAACATTTTACATTTTGTTTTAGACAAAAACATGAAAGAACAACTTTCTCTTTTTTTTTCGATTCCTACATATTTGTCCAAACTGTAACATGAATTAGAGTCTTTTGGTTTGCATTGAACAAGATGTTCTTAACCTGTCTAAGAAAAAAATTAATAAATCAACAAGTTGAATCAAAACTTTGACAGGTTAAGAATAGAGTAAATATGAGTATTTAAATCTTTAAAATACATCATTAGAGACAATGAAAACATTAGATAATAGAAAAGAAAGCAGTGACAGTGTCAAAATAGTAACATGTTTAAATGTGAAACAGGAGATTTGGTCATTTGGATGCTTTGCTGCTCTGCTGCTGATGCAGATTGAGTTTCTGAATTGTTGTTTCTGACCCTTAATCTGACCCTGCAGGCTATCACTACATCAGTCTGAGGAACGAGAAGAACCAGTCCCTGAATTTGCCGACTCTGTTCGTGTATGTGGAAGTGAAGGACTACGTACCGGACACATTTGCAGGTAAGAAGGGTGAACGTATAAAGAAAATAAAAAGTGAAGAGTTTTGTCCTGAAAACACTTCAGACTCCAGACTTTCGCTGTTACAAAATAGCTGATCTGCTTTTCTTCCTGTTCCTCAGATGTAATCGAAGCCTTATCCAATCCCATCCGCTACGTCAACCTGATGGAGCAGAGAGCCAATCAGCTGGCCGCTCTCACTCTGGAGGAGGGAGGAGAGGAGGAGGGTGACAAAGAGGTGTGTGTGTGTGTGTGTGTGTGTGTGTGTGTGTGTGTGTGTGTGTGTGTGTGTGTGTGTGTGTGTGTGTGTGTGTGTGTGTGTGTGTGTGTGTGTGTGTGTGTGTGTGTAAGCTCTTCTCTCCATCACATATGCTGGATAGCTCATGTGTGTGTGCTCGTATTAGTTTTTGTTTTTGTGTGTGGAAAGATTTATTCCGCTGATCAGATGCTGATTGAGGTGAGAGGCCTCTTAGGCAGCTGGCCACTCGCCTCACCATCAGGAACTAACTGGTTTAGAGATTAAACCAGATGGTAGAGAGATTGAGAAGATGGAGTTCCCTTTCTTCAATAAAACCCCTATTAAGATGCAATTTAGAAAATAAACATATCGAGCAGGTTTTTAATTATTTTACCCCAGCTTAAAACACAGCTTGTTTTCCAGCACAGATCCCCATAGATACTCTGGTTTGGGACATTTTTCGCTCCCAGTCGCTCCACAATAAACTGCACTGCAGCCACAGCTGTAGCAGGATTGTTGCTGCATTTCATCAAAGCCCCTTCCAGCAGCCACCTGCAGGCTGTCAGGGGTTTCATTGTGACTGTGTGTGCTTTCATGGTGCTATGCTTCATGGTGTTTGCTTTTGGGGAGTGACGAAGTTAGATGCTAGATGTAAAAAAAATCAACACCATTTTGTAAAAAATCTGTGGAGAAACTAAATTTGTCAGGTTGAAATGACACAAAGGCTGATAAGACTGTAACATGGTTACTCCAGCGCGACCTTTACTTTGCTCCCCTGTTAGCAAAAAGAGGACATGATTTGAGGTTGACAACCA
The DNA here is from genome assembly GCF_027596085.1 of Anoplopoma fimbria. Taxonomy (NCBI): domain Eukaryota; kingdom Metazoa; phylum Chordata; class Actinopteri; order Perciformes; family Anoplopomatidae; genus Anoplopoma; species Anoplopoma fimbria. Next base: position 4,719,797 of record NC_072466.1, read on the forward strand.
AATAAATTCTCTAGACATCATATTGATCCTATGTAGGTGTGTAACTGTAAGGATGTAGGTATAAACCTGACTTCAGCTTCGCATCAATCTTAAAGGCACCCTGTGGAGATTTTGACCTCTAAAAACATTGCTGTGGCGCTCACACATTAGGACACACATGCATCCGTGTATGCTTGCACCTGACGTGATACACAGTCATGACGAACATTTCACGCTATTCAACTTCTCAACAGTTGATGGTGGTTAATATGCCAAGAAATGTAGACGTGTGCCAACAAAGGCAGGAAAGAAGAAGTCTGCTAGCATGCAAGTATGGATCTAAATAATGCAAAATTCAACTTATCCTAAAAAACGTCTATGAAAATGTTTTATGAGAAAGGACATGCGTTTGATACTTTTTGTAGAACTCAAAGAAATGCAAACTGCAATCAGGGGAGAAACAGTGAATGTAAACATAACTTATTTTTACAAAAGAAACACATGGTACCTTTAGCTCCGTCTAAGGCATCAGTGCAGTAGTCCTTTGACATCGGTATTGGTGTCAAAACCAGTCTCAAGTCCACTTTGTAAAATGTCTCGGTCTTGGTTTTTTCTCGGTCTCAGACAAAAAAGACTCTGGATATTTTTTAAAAACTGTTCAAGACCAACTAAACTTCCTGTGCAATGTCTGATTTATTTGTTAACATAAATACTGTAATTTCTCATAGAAAACAAAAGAAAATCCCCACACATTATCAAGACATTTCTCATGATATACTTATACATACACACACATATACAGTCTATATTTATCTTTCAGATTAATCTGAGGAAGGCCTCTGGTTTGTTCGGTCCACATTTCATCTTTAGTGTGTCCTGCAGTGTGGGACTGGCACTGGTTCTGGTCTCGGTCAACACTTCCAGGCACTTTCTATCTCAAACTACTTTTCCACATTATGAAAAAAACAACTGACTAACAAATGACTAACTGAGCCGATGTGACATGATTCACATCCGTTCTTGAGGCTGTGTTGAACTTATCCAACTTTATGACTTCAAACCACAGTCGGCATCGACCTTTAACTTTAGCAGAGGCTGCAGTTTGAACAGAACCTAAATGCCAAGCAGCTCTGGGAGTTCTAACAAGTACTGGCTGCTTTAGAGAAAGCTTTGTTCCAAGTGTCATATCTACGGAAAAGATTACACTGCAAACACGTCACACTAATGAGCCGTCAGCACTGCGACACCAGCAGGAGGACGGCGACCTTGTAAATGCAGAGCACTGAGAGCAAAGTGGCAGCAATCTTTGTTTAATGGTGTCATTTTGAATTGTACTTGACGGAGAGAACAGGTAGCCAATGATTAATGTAGGCGCAGTGCAACAGGGAGCAGACAAAAGGATGATATCTGAGGAGAGCTGTGAGAGGCGAGGCAGGACACGGGGGTTATCTCAGGTTAGAACAAGAGGGGACTGGAGGGAAAAAAAAAAAAAGGGCTGTTCCTGAAGGGCTTCTTTTATCTGATTTGCCAGCTGATATGATTACCCGTGAGGATGGCCGACGGGGCGCCGTTTCATGCTGTGACCATGGCAACAGTCACCGAAAAGTGGCAGAGCGTGGAAAGGCAGAGCACAGTGTGCAGAGATGAATTTAGAGTAGAGAGGGTGGAGAAAAAGAAGGGAGAGGATCTGGCTAGTGTGACTGGAACAAATATTATTTATAATTGCGTTTAGCACTTCAGAGATAAGAGTTTGTGGTCCGAGATTCAGCGGAGCCGAGGGGGAAGTTAAGATCCGCAATGTTGAGAGTGGGTTACCACAGCTACATCTACAAACTCTCCTACAGGACACAGGTACAACAAGAGACAAAACAGATAGCACAACTCCAAGAAAAGGGAAAATCTTTATTGAATATAGTTTAAACATTATAGCAGGCTTTTGGAGGCTCTGTGACACAGACGAAGGATATTTTCAGTGAATTTGTATTTAAGTTAAAACAAAGAAGAAGAAAAATATCATATTTTTTGTAACTTTTGGAATTCTGATACCAGCAGAGCAATATGTTGTGGTTCAATGTTTGATTGTATCTGACAAACACTGACAAGGTGCTGTTTATTTTACAGTATTTACTTACTGTAACAATTTAAAATGCTTTGCAGAAGAGTCAGTGGTTATGTGGAGATGTGTTGACTGGATTGATCCGCATGTTGAACCTTTTCATGTGACGGACAGGTGGAGGCAGGAAGTGATGCCCCCTCAGAGTCTAAGGTGGACCAGAGGGCGGCGTTGCCTGCAGAGAACGGACTGAGCCACACACCCATCATCACCCCGAAACCCCCGTCGCTGGTCGGCCACCAGCCCCAATCTGCAGGTACCATACCAATCCCATCATCACATTTTTTCAAAGATTAAAATGTCACCTGAAATGCAATGTTAGTTATATTAAAATATCATATTTACTTTAAGTAACACTTGCTTAAAGTATATTGTTAAACATTGGATTTACATGATTATTGTTCCATAAGAAAATATGCAGATTATCCAATGAGATGATTCATTATGTAGTTTTTCTATAGTAAATATTCATACATAACATTTTGCACCTTTTTATGAAAAGTTTATCTGCAGAAAATTTGAATATGCCTCTTAGTTTATATTGATAAAAACAGTAAATATGTGTTAAATTATAGCTCATGTTGCTTCACTCTAAATGTGTGGTTTTTTTGGATGATAAACATCGTTCTACTCTTAATATATCAAAACCACATATGAAAATACTTGCAACCAACTGGCAACTGAACATGTGAACTTGTTTTTGGTAACCAGGCTCATTGAAGCCATCAGTGAAGACTGAGGACATCATTCAGAGTGTCCTCACTGGTAAGGGTTTGATTTCAATCTTCTTATATCTGTGGCTCTGGAGTGCTGCAGGAGTTGTTTCTATACTCACGCTCATGTGACCTTGGTGTAGTTTGTATAGTTTAACATTAGCTTTCTACTTCTGCCAACTGCAATCATTAAAGGTGGCTTGCATTTGTGAAGATTATCTTGCTGAACAAAACATGTAAGCATCATAAACTTGTGTTCGCCATGGAGCATATTTTTTTGCTGTTAAGATTGCAAGATAAAAGTACTTTTTAGAGTTAATAATTAAGATCTATCTTAACACAAGAAATAATATAAATACCCTTATAAGTTAGCCTTATGCAAATGATTCATCATTTTAAAGATTGTTTCTGTTTGTGGGTAAAGTGCTTAAGACAGTCCCTAGATATAATGTGACACTTTTTTTGTTATATTCATCACTCAATAGCAACTTTTAAAACTGCTGATTGTCTCTGCTGCTTATGTTCTGCATATCCAACACTTAAATACAGTATATATAATTTGCATTTGTCAGTTTTACTTTGTTTTACAACATTTCCACACTTTCTCTTGCTCACTTTTGTCTCCCTCTTGTGTTGGTCCTCCATCCCCTGCCTTTAGAATTAGACGGTCAGACAGTGGAGGAGTTGAAGCAGCAGAAGGGCTTTGTGAAAGAGCAGAGGAAGCAGTACAAGGAGATGAAGGAGCTGGTTCGGAAGCACCACCGCAAGACCAGCGAGCTGATCAAGGAGCACACAGCTCGCGTGTCCGAGCTGCAGAGCCAGCATCAGCGGCAGCGCTCGGCCCTGCAGAAGAGCCACAAACGAGATGGTAAGAAAAGGTAGGTAGCGTTCCTCTTCTCCTCTTCAAACTGTCCTCCTGTTGGTTTACCTCTTCACCTCTTTATTAACCTTTTGATCTGTCTATCTTCAAAGAAAAATCCCCCAAAAACACATCAACACACCTAAGAAAAAAGAGGCTATTGGCTTTTGTTTTCTTCCCACGGACAGATGTAGACACGGTTGAGATTTTTCCATCAAATCTCACAGTTAGCAATAAACATTTTACTCTGTAATAAAGGAAAAGAGAAGGCGTTAATCTAGAAGAAGTCTCTTTTTTTACAAGCTTTTACTACACTAAGACATTTTTCTCTGTTGGCCAGAATTCAATGCTACCATATTACATTTTGTGTAGGCGTGTGGCTTTCACATTTTCCTAACCATGTGGGAAACTTTGTCCCTTTTTTTGTTTACGCTCTCGTCTGCATACACTTTACAGTATTGGGGTGTATGTGTAGCTTACAATTTGGGATAGACAAAGACAGTATATAGAGAGTGGACGTAGTCGCCATGACGTCACACAGGGGTTTGTAGACTTCTCTTTTGAAGCCTCAAGTTTGGCATTTTGACCGTCACCATCATGTTTTCATCATGGCTTTTTGGCAACCAAAATTGACACGATAGGCGACCAAAATATTACAATTAACTTGTATGAATTAGAAACAAATTGTGAAATGTTTGTAGTTCTAAGAAGAAAAGACAGACAACTCTCAGACCGGACAATGCCGTGGTAGCGACCTGTTAATCAAAAGGTAGCCACGCTTTAAAGCATATCTCTAAATGGACATCATGCTGTATTAAAGAAGACTTGAAACTAGAGATTGAGACCGTAAACTCATATTTACAATGTTTACTGAGGGAATAAATCAAGTAAAAAGTAGAGTCATTTTCTCATAGACTTCTATACAATCATACTTCTCTTCTACAATCAGAGCAGTCGCCCCCTGCTGGCCATTAGAGAGAATGTCAGTTAAAGGCATTTCCACATTAGCTTCAGGTTTCAGACACGGAGGTTATCGCCTGGGTATGATTGAAAGGCATTCTGGGAAAAGAAGTAAATTGCTGTCTGAAGCAATACTATAGAGGCAAGTTCAGAGAAAGTGGAATGACACAGAGATTAACTAACCAACACAACACATAGTATATATAATGGTGTATGAACTTTCCTTTCCTCCTCCTCCTGAGCTACGAGTAGAATGAGAAAGAGCAGATAAGGTTTCCTCTGAGCCTCAGGGACTCGTTCAGGGCCCTTAGGACTCCATCACACACTGAAGAATCAGTCCTCTCAGCCAGTGTGGACCGCAGAGGGCCTCTGCATGAGACAGATAACACATGTCAACAAAGTTACTCCTGATGGGTTTCATAGAAAAGGATACTAGTAGCTGTCATGAGGGCGTCAATGTGAATATTTGTAATAGTAATAATAACTGATAAAGGAAGTGTTATTTTATATATATAGGTGCATATCGTAAACATTAATTCACATTTTCAGTTATAGAATAAGTTAGGACCACTTATATTAATTTGCTGATGTTCTGTTTGTGTGTATGGCTTTTTGTATGTGTGTGTGTGTGTGTGTGTGTGTGTGTGTGTGTGTGTGTGTGTGTGTGTGTGTGTGTGTGTGTGTGTGTGTGTGTGTGTGTGTGTGTGTCTCCAGCCGGTCCGAGCAATCCCTGTCGACCCTGGACCAGGAGCTGTGTGATCTGGATCAGGAGTACAGCCAGAGGCTCGCGGAGCTGAAGGAGCAGCAGCAGCAACAGCTCCTCACACTTCGCCAGGAACAGTACTACAGCGAAAAGTACCAGAAACGAGAACACATCAAGCAGGTACTCTCAAACACACACACACACACACACACACACACACACACACACAAACACACACAGTATGTCGATGTGGGAGTGGGAGTAAATAGTAATTAACAGGAGTGCAACAAATCCGTGAAATTAGTGAAATGGCCCTAATAATTAGAAAATCTTGGAGAACAAAAAGATTAATCTCATATCTCTCATTTCATATCCAAAACTTGCTGTTCCCCAAAGGCCCTTAAAGTATTGTTTAGTTATTGTTAAACTGTCTCAACTAAACTTATTTGCCGTCATTGAGCTCTTGCTGAGTGACAGATTGAATGGATATAAATATATTTATGAAAGTAATTTCCTCTTATGCCCTTTCCCCGAATGTATGATATCAGTAAGTAGTACTGTACTAAATGTAATTTTTTTTGACAGTCAAAGCTTCTATTGAGGTTTTTCGGATAAAGCTTTAAAACTCTGAGGTAGTATTTTGTGATGTGGTATGACTAGTTTTGGAGGATTTTTGGTTATATAAATGTAAATAATGGTGCTGTTAGATTGCTGCAAAGCCCTTCGGTTAATACAGGTGTATGCCTACAGGAGAGCAAACAGTTTTTCGACCGCAGTGAAAATTGTGTTTTTGAAAGCCTAAACACCAACAAATATGGATTGAAAAATAATAGAAAAAAGCATCTTTTGGGAATGATTACTATCTTGAAATTATTTTGATTTTTTTACTTTACTAAAACACGTTGGAGACGATCCTTTGCAGCCACCCCTGGAAACTAATTTTACAAATAGTAAGATACTTATAATATTAGTGTAGCCTGTTCTTTATCTGCAACTATGCAGACATACTGGGTGTAAAAAGAATGAATAGGCAATAGCATTCAAATGTTGAGCTAAATTCAAATGTCAACGTTTTGACGTTCATAAACATTTATATAAACAAGGCCATATTGTAGCAGTGTGATAAACAAACACTCATATTCCACACACATGCAGGAGCGTGTCCTGACTTGTGTTGAACTGGATAAAGAGCTGACTGTCTCCAGCTGTCCTAAAGCTAACACAGACTAATGACTAAACAAATGAACGAGTTAAAGCTGCTGTAAACTCCAGGTCATCCTCCTTTAGGATATTACAGTCATCATTCTGCCGCCTGTGCACATGTTCTGTTGCATGGTGTGGAAAAATGAATGTCCTCTGCTCCAGTGCAGCTGCACAGTGAGCACAGCTGAGGTGTCAGAGAGGTTTATTCAAGCAAAAGACAACAAGCCAACATGTCTACCTGATCTGAATGTTTTTTAATTATAACCACAACAAATGCAGCTAAAGAATTAAAGCATGGAGTAAATTAATCAAGATTAAAAAGCAGATTTTTCCTGTAAGGCTGGCCTCAACTAAAGACATTTTTAGTTTGATCAACACTCAACGTATTTTATCGACTAATTGCTCTGGTTGCAAAGTGCCAGTTAAAGAATTTCGTACCTCCTCAGACCCCCTGGATTTTGCACTCTGACTTTAAATCTTTTGTTAACCAGATATGTGAGTATTAGTTTCTGAAAAAAAAGTCATCCAGCAGGAAAAAAAGCATAAAGAAGGACTAATCCTCTAAAGAAATCTTAGTTGACTAGGATGAAAACAACCGATTAACTCTGTTTTGTTCTTCGTGTCAAATTCTGATTCCCTCCTTGTCTCTCTTTCTCTCTAGCTGGTTGAGAAGCTGACGATTATAGCAGAAGAATGCCAGAGTGCTCAGCTCAAAAAGCTCAGAGACGTCTGTGAGAAGTAAGACATAAAACGTGCACACTCATTTTACAAAAACACAAAAGGCTCGTATATTTTCATTCTCTACATCGTCCTCTTTCTCCATCTGTCCATCTGCAGAGAAAAGAAGGATCTCAAGAAGAAAATGGACAAGAAAAGGCAAGAGAAGATCACTGAAGCCAAATCTAAAGACAAGAATGTGACAGAGGAGTGAGTATCTGGTTTTTAACATTATTAACCAACAGTTGTTGAAGGTTGTTATATTTGTTTGACCACCAGATGTCACTAAACACCAAAGGTTTAGCTCTGTTGGGACGAGCTGCTTGGTTTGACTGTTGATGATTATTCTCCCCGCAGAGAGAAACTGGAGATCAACAGATCGTTTGTCAACGAGGTGGTGCAGTACATCAAACGGGTAAGAGAGGATATAGCTGATATAGAATGTGTAGTCCATAATGATCATTGCCATATAACATGCTATTAATATAATAATTCAACTGTATATTTTATGATACAGCACTGCCTACAGAAGTAAACATTTGTGGTTATGGCAATATATTATCGATGATATGCAAAGACTTTATAGTATCTGTTTGTGTGTGTGTGTGTGTGTGTGTGTGTGTGTGTGTGTGTGTGTGTGTGTGTGTGTGTGTGTGTGTGTGTGTGCGTGTAGTTGGAGGACGCTCAGAGCAAAAGACATGAGAGACTACTGGAGAAGCACAAGGATATCCGCCAGCAAATCTTGGATGAAAGGCCAAAGGTAAGACATTTATTGAAAGAATAAATGTTAACCGAAACATAAATGTGAAATAACTCTTAACGTTTGATGTGTTTGTTGATACTGTACGTTCTTCATATTTTTCTTTTAATTCCATCACATTGTCACCATAGCGCTTTTTTTAAGTTACCAGTCTGTTGCATGGCAGGATCTACAGTCAGGGAGTCCAGGGTGCTCGGCCCAGCATGTCTTTGAATTCTTGCATGTGTGAAGGGAAAGTTAAAAAAAGACATTTATTATTTATATGGCCATTGAAAGTTCAATATTTGTGAACATGAAATACTCTCAGAGAAGTCTCAGATTATAGTTGACTAACGTTATTGGTTGAACTGGACATCTGATTAACACCTGATCATAATCTTAATAACTTTTAAATACAACAATAAATGGGGGAGCTCTGGTATTCGCTGTGCTTGAGCCAGATATGCATGTCATACTTTGAAATATGTTTTTCAATTTAGATCATTTTATCAGAAAGCAAATCTCCACTCTGTAGAATCTTCTTCCTCACCTCGGGAATATGCAAAACATTAATGAATGAATGAAACAATGTAACTGGACGCACAACAAAAGTAATCCTGGCCAGCCAAAAACCACAGACTTAATAATTACCATCATTAAACAAAATGCCCTATTGTTATTAAATCGGCATTTAAAAATTCACTACAAGTCGACCTCTATGACCTTCATGTTTACTGATATTTTAAGACTGTCATGGACCAATAACATGTATGAATGAGTTGCCCTTTAACTGGTGTGGCTACAAATTGCGATCCAGCAACAGACATTTAAAAAAAATTATTTGGTCGGTTGGTGCAGATGAAATACATAAATTTGACACAGATCTTGGGACAGCAGACAACATGGATGTTTCATAAGCTGTGACTAGAAACATAACTTTGGTTAAATGTGACTAAATTGTCTTTAAACCAAATTATATCTCTAACTGTGAACTCACACCTCTATGAATTCACACCACTAGGGGGCGACCTGTCCCAGGTTTAGTGAGATATGGCTCTGGCACTTTCAATGGCAAGATGACCTCCAAAATCCAAGTTTTTCCCACTTAATTATTTATGCTGATATCAGATATATTAGATACAAATACCAATACTTGCTGAATTGTATGTGGATACAGTAGAAACAGTATCACTATGAAAAGAGCTGTTTGGTTGTATATTAGTGAAAACTGGTTGATACCTAGGGCTCCCTTGTGTGGCTGCATCAGTCCTTGGCTGAGATGCGTTTCCTGGAGGCAGGATGTTTAACCATCATGCCTCTCTGCTGGGAGTTTTAGCATGACTGCTTTTCCTTTATGAGTTGCGCAGTTCCCAACGTTGTCATTGTGACTGTCATTGTAGGACGACTGTGCAGCCGAGGAGCATGGTAAGACCCTCGTCGCATCCCAGTATTAATATAGCATTAGCGTGGCGGTGTATTAATATGCAAGCTTTTACATAGCTGGAGACACTGAGTGGCAACAAGTGAGTGACTGCGCATTGCATCTCTGACAAGCATTACCACAATGCAAAATACTGTATGAATCTGTGCAAATATGTTAGGGATTGTTTTTTTTTCCTGCAAGAACGGCTAATACAGTGTGGCTGTAAATGTGGGTGTGATGTGCACAGCATGGCGGCATCACAACATAACGGGGACAGCAGATTGGCCTGTGAATAGTGAGATCACACCTCAGTCGGAGTGCTCGTATTTGATTTCCTTGAGGAAGAACGTAGATACCAACCAGAGGGACAGAACGTCACCATTTCTGTGTTACCAATGAGGTATATCATACAACATAACAGTTTGTTCTGTTAAAAGCATAAATGTCTCAGGCACTACTGTGACACAAAGGCCCTCTGGACTCTTTCAGCATGCATAGATGTCTCACTTGTAAGATATTTGTAATACGAAACAGTCATACTAATTATGGACGTGTAGTTAGTCACGATCATAGTGCTGATATAATCTCATGTGGTACTAGAACACCCACGCAACACAAAGAAAGTAACAGTCATCTCCTCTCGACCTCGCTCAATGATTTTCAATGAACTAACCTTATAGAAGCACAGCGCCGGTGTAAACAAGATGACCTCTGCTTGCAAAGGAGACACTCAGGTGTGATCCTCCTGTTATGTTTTCACCCTTGTCAAATGGAGAGCATAGCACACATTAACTATGAATGAGTTGTATTTTAAAGACAGGTGTAGTGGCCATTTGTCCGAAAAAGATGAGCTGGGCCGTCTCATCAAGGTTTAATCAGCGAGGATTTTCCCCAGACGAGAGGAAGAGACGCTGCTGTTCTCTCCTCCAATCAGATGTGAGCCATCGCCATTTCCTACAAAAATTGTGACGGATTATCCATCACATGAGTTATTTTTTGAAGACAGGTGTAGTGGCCATTTGTCGGAAAAAAAAACAAACATAAATCAAAGAGCCACTGATGCACCATTGGTTTGTTGTTTATGCGGGAATAAGAATGCATTGTCTGTACAGGATTCTTTTTTTCTCATGATTTATTAAAGAAAACAAAACAAGAAACAACAAAGGAAAAAAGAAAACCCTGTTGCTGCCTCTCCTGCTCTGGTAAAAAAACAAAACATAGGCAAACCCAGTGCATGCTGGTCCTGTACCTGCCTACTCCTATATATAACCACAGGTGCCCACAGTGTTAATTAATTCATCAAAAAAACAAAAAAAACAAAGACTAAATAAACTATACAACAAAACTAAACGAATGACTATCAAAAGAAAAAGCTACTCAAATATTAAAAATGATCGAACCATAATAAGCAAACATCTTGAATAATTAAACAATACTACTTGTGAATAAAATAATTAAACACTAAAATAAAAGAAATAGCTCCTACAAAAGGCATAAATCAGAAGTGTTCTGTTGGAGACATCCCCATAAACACTCGACTCAAATATTTATCCCAAAAACTAAAGTGCTTCAGCCACACAGTGCAGAGCCTTTGAGAAATATATATTGTTGTATATATATATATATATATATATATATATATATATATATATATACTTTGTCTCAAAGTGACGGCTCCTTGTCCTAGTTAAGTACAGGAGGTGCAGTGTAGACATTTAACAGAACACCTCACATCCAATATGAAGAAATTAAGTAGTGAGGCTAAAATGCTGACCAGAGGGCAGTGAGTCAAATACAGGATGGAGAGTTAAGAGTCAAATGATAGCATCTGCCTTGTTAACCGCCTACTTGTTGTGTAAATCACTCAGGTCATTGAACTGCTCTCCCTTTATTGAGATCCCGCATCACCTTTTCATAGTTGCAAGAGCATTCTTGTCAATAACACCAGAATTGCAATGATTTTCAAAGATGAGAAGTGTCGTATCATCAAGGTCTAATCAGGGAGGATTTTTCCTCAGACGAGAGGAAGAGACGCTGCTGTTCTCTCGTCCAATCAGATGTGAGCCACCGTCATTTCCCTACAAAATTGTGACTGATTATCCATCACTCAACCGCCGTCGCAATCACTTCTCTAAATTGACATCCGGACATTGGCAAATTTAATTCCCCCGAGGAAAAGGCTATTACATAGTAATCAACCATCTCTGCTAAATGTGTTCCCGCGCAGCGACACTCATTTATATGCAGAATATGCAAGAGATGTCAGAGGACACGACTCTGGAGACAGCGAGCTGAGAATGCCCAGGGTTGTGTTTGTTAAGACATTCAGGATGCTACCCACAATGCTCATTAACAACCAGTTAAGGATGCATCTCTGTGTGGGACTTTGTGCTTAAAGGGATATTTGGATTGTTTTGAAGTTGGGTTTTATGAGATTTCTTATCCATATATTCAATGTCCTTCTGTGTAGAGAGCTTATTTAGACACCTAAAATAAAGGCCTACCTAAAAAAATCAACATCAGTTTAAGTATTGTCTATATACAGGATATGTTCACAGCTTTACCTTGCCGTCAGACATCCCTTACTGAACTCAAGCCGTCATCTATGCTCTCTGCAAAGCCACCAGACTCCTTTGACAAAAACAGCAGTTTAACCTTGGAGATGTTTTTTCTTTGTTCTAAAGGGTCAGTTCAGATTCACCAAAGTCACACAATAACACAAAAAACTAACCAATCACGGCAGCCGCAAACAAGTGTTCATGTCTAAAGGGTAAAATCACTGTTTTTGTCAAAGAAAGGGCAGTCTGACAGCTAAGTAAACCAATGAAATATTCTAAATATAGTGTAAACTTCAACCAATATAGATATTTATTAGGTGGGTCTTTCTTTTAGATGTCTTAAATACATTTTGCCTTTTCCCTTGCTGGTAGTTTTCTCTGTTTCACCAAACTGGGAGCGTTCTGACCGCCATCTATTCTTGGTATTACACTGACTATAGAGGAGTAACTCATACATACCAACCTAAAAAATCCGAACTGTGCCTTTAAATGGTCTTTGATTGAAATCCTGGGACAAATCAATGTCAAGTCAACCTTCAGGAAAGAAGGAAATGTAATCACTGAGACTCCTTGGAGTGTCTGTTGTCAATAGAGACCATGACTGTTTTTTTTTGTGCTGCCTTAATTTCATGTTTCGGTTATTTTACCATCTTTATCCCTGTCAGGTACTCTTCCCAGAATGCCCTTTTTCTTTTAAAAGCAACTGAATGATACATTGAGTTATTTGTGGTTATGGCATTGAGTTTGAGTACTTATTTACTGAAAATTTACAGATTTACCGAGAATATGTAATCACTTGCAATGTTTATCTGACTAAGCCGGCATCTGTCAACACTGTAAAGAGCATCGATATCATAACCAGAATCAATAGTATCAATACAATACGACCCTCGTAACACGTCCCAGTCAGGTCAGTCGATATATAGCTTTAGAGAATCAGCTAACAGGAGCTCAGATCTTTACATACATGCTTTCAACTTCATTCCCCCCAGCAGCACTAACATGTTGGCTCCATACAGCTGAGTTAAGTATTTTCCACTTCTGCCTATTAACATTCTGAAATGTCCTTGAGCACAACGCTGAACCCAAAACTGCTCCCACTGAGCAGGTCATCGGGCCGGCATGGCGGCTCTGATACCATCTGTGTGTGTGAGTGTGATGAATATGAACCATTGTGAAGCACTTGGCTCTCGTATTGGAAGCTCTTGGTGAATGCGGTCCATTCAACATGGCTAAAAACTCCTCAAAATCATATTTGAGGCAGAGGGTCGTTGAACCCGGCTCTTTATTCACTCATTTAGTACATCGGATGAACGTAAACAACAACAGACATGTAAACATAGACCGAAAAACAGGATGTAGAGCGCTCCAATGGGGGGCTAATGGATGCGGGCATAAATAACCTTATTTTAGAAATACTTATATTGTGAGTTCTCACGTTTGTCGTGTGCGTTAGTCTCCATGAATCAGAGTGACGGAGGATACAACGCACTCACACAGTTCTGACCCAGTTTCTCCATTGGGCTCAGAGCAGCCACTAATGGACAGCTATAACTATCCCTGGTGGAGACCCTCAGAGCTGAGCGGCCTACTGCAGTGGTAGTTGTGTGTGTTAATGTGAATGTGTTATACCAACCTAAAAAGTAGCTCAGAGTTTTGTTAGTAAGATTTTGAAGTCCTAGCTTGCGATGGTTAGAGGATTACATACTGATGGTGAGCGAGAAGAGAGACAATAAAAGAGACGTGGAGAGGCTTGTCGTCGCTGCCAGCATGAGCACTCAGGTGTCACTGTCATGCTAATGATCCAATCAGAACGCTCACCAGGAGACCAACGCTGATCCTTCAAAGCTGCAGCCTCCTGTGCTGAGAAATGAAGCAGATGTGGGAAGTGCCAAACAACTGCAGTTCCTCAAATGGCCACTTGAGGCTAGCTTCAAACGCGAGTCGATCTCCATAGAGCTCCATGTTAGAATGCCCAACTTTAAAGCAGAAATAAACTTGTTTTAGAGCCTGGAACAAAAAACTGTAAAATAATATCCCCAATTATGAAAACTGTTTTAGATTTTTATACAACTCTCCAATCTCCATTTTTATATAACAGTTATGCATAAATGAGTAACCTGGGCCCACATCACCTCAGCCTTACACCGGCTCTTCAGAAACCTATGGGTGACCTCACAGAAACAAAGTCCTTGATTTATACAGTCAATAGCGGCGGCACTCCTCAGGACCGTCTTTCGTCTTCTCATCTACACTTGTTACTTGTCACTTGTTACTCACACCTACATAGATTAACTTTTTCATTCATTCAAAAAGCAAGTCATGGAGCTCATTCATTCAACTTGATTCAAATAAGTTTGAAACCTTCTCATAAAATAACCATTCGTTACATTAAATTGGACTTTTCAGTAGCTCTTTTGGTACGACTTTTAGCTTTTTACATCCGGCCTGTTCAGGCTTTTTTCTCCCACCATCCCAAATATAATCCGGTCCCTCGTTCTTTGAACCAATAAAGGGACAGATAAGATAGACATCTAGTCTCAGCCTCCAGACTAAAGGCTTACCAGACCATATTGTAATTCCTCAACACTAGTCATCTCCTAACACACACCATTTTTTGGCTGTGAAAGGGAGTATGAAATAGTGAGAAGGCCATATGTTTCACAGCAGTGTGCGTTGGTGTGTGTGTGTGTGTGTGTGTGTGTGTGTGTGTGTGTGTGTATGTGTGTGTGGCGTAATTGCGCATTATTACATGGGAGACTTTCTGATTCTTTCTTAGTTGGATGAAAAGGGAAGAAAGAGAATATCTGATGGTGTCTCCCCACTGTGCAAGCCTTTCACCAACACACAGTACCAACCATACATGCACACACACACACACAGGCCCGTTTGTTCGACAAGCAGGAGTCCTCTGTGGTCGTCATGGAAACTCGGGTCCCCCAGTCGTCGCGCCCCCTCCCCACGGCTCATACCCTCCTCTATCCTTCATGACTCTCTGCAATCTGTTAATTCTGGAACTGAGTGCTCATGACGCAATACCAGAGATGGTAACTAGAGGTGGAAAAAAGCAGCAGGAAGCGGAGGGAGGGATGAAGAGAGGGGGGGGGGGGGGGGGGGTGCAAACAGGTTGGGGGGACGTGGAGGACGGGAGTGTGTGTGGCCACCCTCTCTCTCTCTCTCTCTCTCTCTCTGTCTCTCCCTCTCGGTGATGTAGGGGTGGCCACTATGTTCCCTCATCACAGACTTTGATCTGCATCATCTCTGCCTGGCGGGTTTGCATCAATAATGCACACACACACACACACACACACACACACACACACACACACACACACACACACACACACACACACACACACACACACACACACACACACACGTACTCACAGGGAACACTGTGTACAAACCAGAGGTAGTAAAGTAAAAATCCATTGTGTGTGTGTGTGTGTGTGTGTGTGTGTGTGTGTGTGTGCGTACATGTTGCACGCTTGGTTGCTCTGCTGCTCTGTTGTGCTAGCTGCTGTTTTAGATCAGTGCTCCAGTGTTCATTATGCATTATTGCCCACAAATGCTAATGAAGCTCTCCAGGGTTATCCTCTGTCTAAAGAGCATTCATCACTGAACTCCTGCTGGAAACCGTCTATAGGATGGATATGAGGTTTATGGCTGCAGCATGCATGAGCCTTTTTATAAGAGGTGAAGCCGGCTAAAGACTGAGGAGTCTGAATATGTGAGGGAGAGGATGGAAGAAAAGAGGTAGATGGTACATATTGGTCTAAATACTATAAGTTGGACTGTGTCGCAAAGTTTCTTGGAGGCATTAGAGTACATGAGAAAAGTCAAGTACAGTATTCTTAAAACTAAATCTTTTTTTCCAAGAAATTAGCTGGACGGTTTTACATCAGTACTATTACATTGTTCAGATAATGGAACAGAAGAAAATTCAGGAGAAAAATGAATAGTTATAATAATATCCGTATTAAACAGCCAAATCTGATTTGAATGAAAACGTTCCGATTTGGGTTACAGCCATAAAACCTGCAGAAAATGATCACCCAAATCCTCGGTTCCTCTCCACAGAGCGTCTGTCAGTGGAAGACCTTTACTGTTCTCTTTACCATTCTCTCATCAACCTCATTTCCAGGAGCAGCAGGCAGACGTTTTGCAGAAAAAGCTTGCTAAAACCAACTGTAAGCTACCTGCCCACCACTGAACAACAGACAGACAAAGTTAGCTTCCAGCTGGTGAACATAGTTTCCCTCAGGAGCTGGGGGAAACCAAAACAGAGCTAAAAGGAGAGAGAATATTTGACTTAAATGCATCGGGGTGACACAAATTGTTCTCCATATGAAAATGTTTGCCATAAAAACTTTATGAAATGTTAATATTTCAATGTTGTGTTTGTGGTAAAAAAAAATACCAGTAATTAAACACAATGACATACAAATGCAACATGTAGCATCTTTAAGCTGGCATCCACATAAATATATCACCAACACATTCCACAGCCAGCCTTCCCTTTTGACCCAATCCTTTTAGGGGAAACTCTCATTACTGTACATGCATTGTGGATTACTGAACCTTAAGAGAGGAATCTGAGAAATATATCCTGCAAAGCAACTGATGATTTATTTTAGAGGAGTCAGGAAAGGGCTCTAGGACACACACACACACACACACACACACACACACACACACACACACACACACACACACACACACACACACACACACACACACACACACACACAGAGAAGTAAGAGTAATAGTTTATGGGATTGCAGCTGCTCCTGCCTCTCTCTCTTTCATTACCTTTGTCTCTCTTCGTCTTGCATTTGGTTTCCGCAGTTAATTTTCATAGTCAGGACCAAAACAGTGGAAAGAATGTAAATGAAGGAATGTCGCTTCCTTGCAGCTCTCTCACGCTTTGACACACACACACACACACACACACACACACACACACACACACACACACACACACACACACACACACACACACACACACATATATATCTTACATGCATAGCACAGCGAAGCTCCTTTTGCTCCAAAAAGCCTGTGGTGCTGACAGGGTGGTGACCCTGTCTCATCTCTTGTACATGGGATCTTGGTTTTAGCCTAATTGGGCTGTGTTTGGATACGCAGTGGATCTCAAGGTCAGGAGTTGGAATGGGAGCAGCCACTTCCAAACACACAGTTAACGTAGCTACACACTGAAGCTGTGTGGTGCGTTGCCCGTTGAAGCCTTTTTTTGTGGCGCTGCAGCAGCCGTTATGTCACGACTCAAAGCAAAGAATTAATTTGGCTCTTTGGAGGCCCTCTCTGCTTCCCTTGATAGCTTCTCAAAACCAGGACAGCCGGTGAGGAAGGTCATTGAACGCTGTATTTTAAGAAAGACAGAAATGTGTGTGTGCGTGTGTTTAAGTGTGTGTGTGTGTGTGTGTGTGTGTGTGTGTGTGTGTGTGTGTGTGTGTGTGTGTGTGTGTGTGTGTGTGTGTGTGTGTGTGTGTGTGTGTGGTTTGTTGACAGATGACAGGTCTTCAGAGATAAGGGACAGATTTAAAAAGCTGGCTGGATAACCGCTGCTGGTCGGAGTCCAAACAGAAACTGGACCACACACTCACACGTACATGTACTGCATGCATGCAACACACACAGCAAAGGCACACACTGAATAAACGAGCGCATGTACGATGTCTGCCGTTGCTTTTGTGTTCGGTTTCTTTTATCCACTTACTTGGCGAGTTTTAAAGCGTCACAGTAGACCTTATTACAGTTTAAAATGTTGAAGCTTTTGATTGATTCTGAACCCAAAAAAGGTCTGTATATCTTAATTTACTTCCCATTTTTCTGTACTCCAATCTCCTCGCTGCCAAACTGATAAGATGTCAGATGGAAGATGGAAATCATAAAGTCATAAATAAGGGGAAGTCCTCTCTGGCTGTCTGTTCTCTAATCCATCTTTCTATAATTCCTTGAAATTTTTTATATAACTCAAGCTGTCCCCTTGGCGAAAGTAAATGCCGTCCTCGTCGCTCCCCCCCCCCCCCCCCCCAGTTCTATCAGAAGCTGTTGATTACATGCAGAGGACACACACACATATGCGTGCACGTCGCTTACATAGACACATGAGCACGTCTTTCAGAGATCTGCCTGGTGCCCCTTCTCTCCCACCTCCGTCACATGTGCCAGGGTGTCATCAGATGGGAGAAAGATGACAGCTTTAATCAGAGGGTGTTTGTGCCTCAGCAGGCCGGGTAGAGGCTCACACACACACACACACACACACACACACACACACACACACACACACACACACACACACACACAGACACAGATTGTCCCACCCCTAAGTAGGTCATGCGCAGTGCAGAGCTGGGAGAGAGAGAGAGAGAGAGAGACTAGCTTGGGTGCATCTTTAGCCATCTGGTTGTGATGCGCTGGATGTCCGCTCTGTGAGACCCACAGAGAGAGTGAGAGAGAAAGAAAGAAAGACAGAACGAGAGAAAGAAAGGTGGAGAGAGAGAGAGAGAGAGACATGTTCCAGGGAAGGTGACCTTAGGATGCTGTGCTTGGTGGGGGCTTCATCAGGCTCTGCTGTAACGGCGCACAACATTAGGAAGACACGACTCAAGAGCTCCTTCATTTCACACAAAGACAGACAGTAGCCAAGAATGTTATCTGGCTGTCTGCACTTCACTCAAAGTTTGGCATTTTCTGTTGTCAGTGCACACACTTTTTTATTTTTCAGAATACAGTTAATCTTTTATGCTGAGATTATAGCACGATGACAAGTATCAGTGGTATGTTCGGATGACAAAGGACGTAAGAAGGAACCCGTGGGTCTTTGTGGAGTTGTCTGTGCATGCATTTTCATATAGAAACGTATTGTACAAGGTGAAAATGCATTTTTCTAAAATGAGATAACCATAAGTTAAGACGACTCAGAAACAGACAGGCTAAGACAAGACACATCAGTAAACTTCACATATTCAGCATGTAATTCATCTCACAACTTTTACCATTTGAGCTGAAGTCTCTATAAAGATCTGCTATAATTAGGGGAGATTTTCTTTTCCCTGAGGTTCATGCATGATATACTGAAACATCACTTTTTTAAAAACCTTTATTTTGGTATTGTGAACATGTTTTAACCATTCAGCATTTATTCTATTCAACAAAATATGCAGAAACTGCTTAATTCAGTAACTTTCAGCTTTGTCTGAGTAAAATTTAATTAAAGAAATCTTCATTTAGATCAGGAAATATCTGATAGAAATAATAAGTGAACAAGCCAAAGAATCTGAGCAACGTTCGATGCCATACTGTGATACTTGAGGTTTGATACCCAGCCCACACTCATCTATGAATACATAATGTTATTCTACAGAATCCAACATTAATTTAATTCTCAGTATCGCGCTGCATTCAAATGCTGTGACGCTCTGCAACAATCAGGTTTTCTCATTTTGCTCTGCAGCACTTCTTCATGAAATGGATGTGCCTACTCATGAACTGAAGTGCAGAGGGCAGAAAAAAAAGAGAAAGTCGACTAAGAGCAGGATGGCAGTCCTTGACCTTCATGCTCTCTCCTCTCACCCTCTCACTCATTGATGAGTGTTCTTATGAATATTTCTTCAACAATTCAATGCCTCTCTGAGCCAGCTGTGAATCTCCTGGCCGCTGTATTGATGGAGGCTGGATCTAGATGAGGATTCGCCTTTGTGTTTAGCAGCTTTCTGTATCCGACGTTTGTGCAGGAGTGAGTTTACGTCTCGAACATTTTGCAGATTTACCGCAACGACAACTCCGACCTTGTCTTTTCCTCAGAGTGAGTCCATGATGCACTTTCTATTAAGATTTGTTTACTTCTGAGTTGGAAGTTGGGTGTGAGTCTGACGTGTGCCCTTATCGGAATGACAACGGCCCCTCAGATGAAATAGGGATCCCAAATAAATCCTCCCAGAACTCTCAGGTATTTTTTTCGATCCCCTCATAATGCTGACGTGACCGTATTGAGCTGCGAGACTCTGACACCATTCATCTTACCGGCTTTTCTTTTAATTACTGCTCTCCCGTGGGAGCCAGCCGAGTAGTTAAACAAAGAAATCAGCATTACAGCAATTATTGGCTTACAATGAAATGAATACAATCTTGTCATCTGTAATCATTGGGGGCGTCTATGCCTGGGAGAAAATAGGTCCTCCTTTTCTATTTCTCAGAGAGGGGAGGGGAGTGTATTTATATCTGCGTGGATGCAGGGAGGATCCCAGTCTACCTGAGAGGACCAGGGTACCTGAAGGACCTTGTTATTGTGAATTTATTATTGTAAATCATTGAAATAAAGCAGAATTCCTATGAAAATAATCTTTAACTAACAGTCATGGGAATAATTTACAGAGCACATGCAAAACAATGTGCACTATGTTGGAATTCCTTTAATCATTATTTTTTTATTAACAATAGGTCACGTGACCTTATGTAATGTAGAAGGTATTACTCATAGTGGAAAAACCAATAGAGAAATATTATGCAGCTCTGTAGCTCCCTTTGCTCTCCGGTTCCTTTTTAGCGTCTTTCAGCTCACTGTTTTGGTTTTATGGCTCACATCAACCAAACCAACAGTCTGCTTCGCCCTCATTGTGTCATTTCCAGACACAGCAGGCAGCTGATTTCAGATGAAACGCTCTGATAAACACAAATGTATGCTTCTTAGCATCAATCAGCAAACAGACAAAGTTAGCAGCTAGCTGGTCAACATCAGGAGTTGGTGGAAACCAAAACAGAGCTAAAAGGAAAGTGAATATTGAAGAAGAAACAACTCAAAATGTATGCTTTTGTTGCCAGGGATGGGATGATGTAGCTGCAGCATTTAAAAAACACTCACGATAAGTTGATTGTGGTGAATTTCCATTATCGGGATAATTGTGAATATGGTTGTAAGTGACTTTAAAAAGCCATCTAGCTTGGTGTCTTGATAGACAAGAGGAAAAAAGCATGATTTTAATTTACAAGAATTATCATGAGACTCGTGTTATTTTTTTGTAACCTTTATTCATGCAGGGAGACCTTATGATTTATGATTAGTTTTAATGATTACAGTATGTTTTATTGGCCATTTTAGGGTTTTTAGGCAAATTATGATGATACAGGTTGATATTGTGAATCGCAGTTATTTTGGTCAGGATAAGCGTGGCATGAAACTTCCATATCGTCCCATGCCAAATTGTTGATTAAAGGTACCGTGGGGATTTTTTCAATACTAGTAGCACCATAAAGCAATGTTTTTACAAATGAAATCCCTATTTTTTTTTTTGTGTTGTGCTTTCGCATTAAGATGCATCGCAATCCCAAATCTTGCTGCAAGGGTCGAGCTCTTTACCTGATCAGCAAAACCAAAAGCAAAGGGCCAAGAAAAGTCCAGATACTTATAGATAATGCAGGATTTATAACGTTTTAAATTTACTTTACATTTTTTTTATGAAAAAGGAAATTCATCTGATATATTTGTTAGTCGCAAAGGGTACTCACAAATAGTTTTGGTTGGTAACTCAGAATTGTTAGTTTACAAGAAAACTACACAGTCCACGATTCATTTTGTTTAGCTTCCAAAGCTACCTTAGATTGATTGGATTGCTCTTCTGAATTCCAGGCAGATTAGTTTTCATTCATGAAATTAGTAAAAACATGTCTAACTAGTTAGATTATGTTTGAATGGGGAAGTAGCTACAAGCAGAAAAGTCTATTTATGTTGATGTGTTAAAAAACAACGACATCTTAGATTTGAGAGAGTGGCTGCTAAAAGCCATGTTGTCGAGGAAGACGGACAATTAGAAAATGTGCATCTCATGTAAATGCAAAAGCTATTTACTTGCAGTAAAAGTAGCCTGATTGTTGCTGATGTTCCTGGAATCCACAGCTCTGTGGCCTGTGGTTGTTACTGAGTGGTTTCTATGACTGAATGTTCACTTTATTCTCCTCTGAGAACTCATTTGCCTGCAGAGGAGTTGATGCAAATAAGTGAAATAAGCTGTTGAACTTTCAAATCTGCTTTTATAGCTGTTATGTACGCCGGAAAAGTCAAGTGATCACACTACATACTAGTGTTGTCAAACTAGTTTTTAACTGTTGCACAATACCTAATTCGACACCAAAGGGAAGAATTTACACAACGTTGAAATGTCACTGTGTTCTTCCCAGTATAACCACTATCTTCTGCTTTTGGCTGCTCAACTGAAATGGGTGACGGTTAAGTCTTGCTCAAGGGAACAATGGCAGTACTGTAGCTTCTTAAACTGGGGAAATAAATGACATAATTAGTTTCCACATCCACTGCAGGGATTTGGTGTTCTTGCCATAAGCTAATGTGACTATCAGACTAAAAAGTTAGGTGTGTGTTAGGTGTTTTCTGTCTTTGTGAACATCATCACATTCAACACATTTCAAATCAAAGTTTTGATCTTCTAGTTGAGTCTTCTTTCGCTCATGTGATAATTTGTGGCTGACGTGTTTGTCCTCCACAGCTACAGAGCGATCTGGACCAGGAGTACCAGGACAAATTCCGCCGGCTACCCGTGGAGATCCAGGAGTTTGTCCAGGACAGCAGCAAGGCCAAGCTTAGAGACGACTGCGTCCACGGCAACCTCGTCTCCTCCTCGACGACGGAGAAGCTCAACAACAAGGCGTCGCACTCGGAGGACGACACGGAGGAGGGCTCGTCGGAGCGGGCTTACGACACACCCTTTTAGAGGTTCAAACCCTCGGCGCTTTGCTCCACACTGGGACACTGATTGGTGGATGTGTTTGTGACCACAGCTCTGGGATGAGACTGCCCACCGACTTTTGGTCCTAATTTTAACCAATGGGAGGATTAGATCAAATCTGAGCCTGAACTGGTGAGTAGAGGTCTCCTCTGCGTAGACTGCAGTCTTGTCCGAAAAAAATAAATAACGTTTCATGTAAATAGTAACTTTTTTTGTGTATTTATATGTTACCTTTTACGTTGTCGTCTCTTTCGGTACGGCCACAGGATGTGTTACAAAGCACTAACTATTTGCAGGAAATAACTTACTTGAACTATTGCACAGAGAGAGTAGAGTTTCTTTTTATTATTTTTTATTATCATGATATTGACAGTAGTGGTGGTTAGTGAGGTGTGTGGTGCCAAGGTTTTACTTACAGTAGACATTGTCATTTCAGTGGAGTCAACTTGTACTGTAAAGAAACCACTGCATAGTCAGCCTTTTACAGCTTCCATCTTTATAAGATTTAGACTCACCCTTACTTATTTGCACTCCCTACGTATCTATGTAACTCTCTTACTTTAACCCAGAGGCACCGGAGGCTTGCTGGTTCCTCGATTTTGTTCTCACAGAACTAAAGCCTATGTTTTGCTGCTATTTTACTTTAAAAACCCATCACTTTTTTCTAATCATTATTAGTTGTTGTTTTTTAATGATGTTTGGCATGGTAATATTATGCAGTGTCATTCTTTTTTAATTTCTAGTTTTCAACAAGAGAGAGGAAGTGAAGAGAAAGTGTGTTGTACGGTATCTGCATGTATTTTGACAACTGTAAATGTTACAGTAGCTCTGTAGCAGAGATGTTTATTAAATGTAAATCTATTTTTTTCGGAAACATTTCAACTAAACCTGCAAAACAGTGTGGACCCAGTGTGGCGTGATACATTACTGTGGCGTGAGCTGGACGAGACTAAAATAACTGACAACACGTACTGACGCTTTGTTAGACCCCTTGGCGTCAATTTCTAACAGACTGAGTAGCCCAGCACACAGTCAAGCCAAACACGTGGTTTCTGTTGTGAATTTAATTAAAAAACATGCTTAGCTTAAGGAAAAACACCACGGTTGGGCTTGAAATAACTAAACAATGTAACATAAGTACAGAAGACGATTCACAAACGTCACTAACATAACTTTATACAGTGTCTCGAACTTTGGTCTCCTGGGTGAAAGTCTTTGTTCCACTTTCCTCCCATCCCCCCGTGCGTGTTTTTTTCAGACATTATACTCTGGGATCTTACTCCCGGAGCTTTTTCTGTCAGCGTCTAACAATGACCCCAATGGAAGGGGTTACATTGTAGTTACTAGAAAGCCCGGTACGTCTCATGCGTTGGTATCAGACGTTGAGGGTCGTGACAAAGCGTTGTTTTTTGGGCGCCGTGGGCGTGAGACTGTGCTGATTTAACAGGTTACACGTTGTATTCTGTTCCTTTTGTCCGTGGGAACTAAAACAATCAAACCAGGATATTTAAACAGAAGAAGAGGATCTGGCTGTAGTTTTATAGAAGTGGTCTTCCTCTTAACTGGTTCGTTGTGTACCTACAGTGGAATGTGTGTTCAGTTCACCAGTAAACAGAGCAGATGCCCACGAGGACCACAGGAAGTACAGTGTGTCGCCCTGCTGGCATTATTCTCGCAATGTTCGTCCCACAATTTGGTAGTTTGAAGCGGTGGAAATAGTTCAGTTGTGTTCAAACAGACGCTCAAATGCTCCGTTCGTATCCATTTAACCACCAGCGTTGACATGATCTAATGAATTACTCCTCTATTTCCTCTTTATGTAAGAAACTGTGCCCATTCGGTAACCACGAGGAAGTGTTTTCAACTTCCCTAACTGTCCAGTGCCATTTAACTCACGGGTCATTTGATATCAAACCATAAATTCAGCTGATAAAAAAAAAAAAAAAAAAAAAAAGTTGAATGTGAAGGATTACCTGACATGTAAGTACAAACAACTTTTTAAACAGACGATATTGATGTGAGAGTCCTGTGCCTTTGAATAGGTTTGCCTTGTTTGATGTTGAATGTGTGAAATGCATCATTGTTTAAATTGCCATTATATTATAATATATGAAGCTGTCTGATATTGAATAGACCGTGTGCACTTTTAAGTACAGTACCACTACTGAGTAATGCTTGTGATGAGCAGTATTTGACATGCGTCTCATAAGAAATGCGAGACATCCCTCTTTTTAGTCTTGAACCACTTTATTTAAAAGTCCCCCCCCCACCCTTCTCATCAACTTACGTGTATGCACTCTGGAAATGTAAATGTATGTATGACATAACGGATAAAACATGAAGTTGATAAAAAAAATATATAGTGTAAAGGGAATTTGCCTGTAATTAAAATAAATGTGGCTATTATTGTACTTTCCTGGAGTGGAATTGTTTGTCTTTTGATTTGTTAATGAACAGAATTTTTTATTTTTACAACTTAATCTTTTACGTCTGTGTTTTGTGGTATGTTTTAGAATTACTGTCATTCATACATCACTTTATTGTCTTCATTTTCTTCACTTTTCCGCCACCTTCTTGTATTCAATCATCAAACAGTTCCTCAACAGGTTCATTGTTTTACCTTTTTTTTTTCTCCAGTTTTTAATTGTGGGTTGTGTTTGCATTATGTTTGCCATCACATGTCATTGTCTCCTCATTGTTTATTATTTTATTTGAGATAGAGACTTTGTAACACATTTCAGACTTGATAATGATGCTGCAGGAGGAGAATAAGAGGACAAAATAGAGACCGAAAATGTGTTGAAAATGATAAAACTACATTACAAGAAATCAGGTCACATGTGTGAGAAAGCCGGCTGTATAGAGAGAGTGTGTTTGGCTGCATCTGTGGGCCAACATGGCATGTATGTGCTGTATGTATGTAGGTGAGCGTATATATATGTGTATGGTATGTATGTCACACTCAGGGAAGCGTGGGCAAGCATTGATGACCTACTTCTTATCATCTCCTAGGAAACAGTTTCTTTGAAATAACCCTGAGAGGAACACGAGTTCAAACCCTTTCATGTCTGAATCCCTGGTCAACGCTTTAAAGGAACAGTGTGCAGGATCTAATTGCAGAGATGGAATATCATATTTATTAGTATTTTTTCTTTAGCGTATAATCACCCTGCAAAAGAGAATATTTGTGTTTTTATTACCTATCTTCATGGCGTGTTTTTACATTTTTGCGTCAGCCAGATTCATCGAAGCTCTCCTACACCTTCGGCACACGAAGGAAGTTTCAGTTGGTTGCAATCTGCAAACTCTCGACTAGATGCTGCAAAATCCTACACACTGCACCTTTAAGTAAGGAAGCAATAGATAAAACAGCATCGTTAGTATTCATTTCAGAACATGGAAATTTGCCTTGATATTACTCACACGCACTAACATAGTGTGGACTTTTTGTCCAGCAATGCAAGAACATTTGTGTCATAACTAAACAAGGGAGAATAAACAGTTTGAGCACATGCATGTACATGTTTGTATTATATATCTTGTACCTAAAAGTTCAAATTAATCACTTTATTTGGGATAAAAAAAATATCTGCAAGACACACACAAGTATGTCTGCAGCCATTATTTAGCTTTGAGCATTCCCAGTGATAACACATATTTTAATCTTCAACACATTTTCAAACAAAGCGTGTTTTTGTTTTCTGTCTTAAAGGAAAGTGTGTCGTCAGCTCGCCTTCATGTGCTTTAGAGTGGGATTTGTCAGCTGTGTGTAGTGCATATGCTGGTGGTTAGTGTGTGTGTGTGTGTGTGTGTGTGTGTGTGTGTGTGTGTGTGTGTGTGTTTTCCAGACGACATAAACACTGTGTCCTTCTCAGTCTCAGCTCCTCAGCAGTATCCCAAAAGGCAACAGGAGATAAGACAAGCCTTGGTCGCCCATAACAACCACTGTGACCACTCAGAGGCCTCCGTGCATACCGGCAACTAGGAAGTGAGCTAATTAACCCTGAGTTCAAGACGGAGGGAGAGCGACTTTTTTTTAATAAGATTCTCTGGGTTATATAAACAAACTCCCAGGAATATTATCACCCTGCGTCTGTCCATCTGCTGCGGAGAAGAGGAGGAGGAGGAGGAAGAGGAGGAGGAGGTGTCCTGTAACTGGCCTTTAATGAGGCACACCAGGACAGAAGAAGAAGAGAGGACCCGGGGGTGCTGCTTGGAAGGTACACACACATACACAGATATACACACAAATGCATGGAGACATTGTCAATCATTCTGCAGTTCTACTTAAAGGGATCTTCAGTGTCTACTTTCAGTCCTTGTCCTTAAATCCTAGCCCCATCCACTTTGCCCTAAATATCCTAATCCAAACCAAATGTAAATCCAATCCGATATATAATCCTAAACCCAAGACATAACCCTTAAGTAATGCTCACACTAAACCATATCTTAATGTAAAGTCAAATTCTATTTGTGTAAATCTATAAAACCACGTCCTAAAAACTGAAAATGTTCTTTTTAGAGGGATCACAGTGTCTCTTTCTGTCCTCACCATTCTTTCATCACATCTTTTCTAGACTATCTGATCTTCATAATCACAGAAATGCAAGGGCATGCAGTGCATCAGATGGATTTCCCTTCTGTCGTTTCAGCCGGTTTAGTCTACTATTTTATTCTGTGGCACAGGGATTACTAAAAACAATAAATTCAGGCAGTGGTTACAGGGGTACTCCGTTGATTTTACTAATAAACACCAATTTACTCGTCATGGGGGGGTACTACTTAGTTGTATAATTTCTTCCGTGGATATGGGAAGTTACTGAAAAAATAACCCTGATAATGACTCCTTCTAAACACACCACCAGTGCTACAAAACTAGGAGTACAGTTTGAAATATGCATGCGTTGGCCTGACAGGGAGGTTTTAATGTCTGATGGGAAAGTTAGGATATCTCTGCCTCTACTGCAAAAGTTTCTTTTAAAATCCCACAACTTTATAGATGAGAAAAAACAAAAATGATGCAATAGCCTTGAAAGGAAAATGCATCACCATTTTTTTTTTCCCACTTTACTATAGCTCCCCAAAGTGCACTTTCTTCCCATGTTACACTTGCAGTTGTCCATCCTGTTGCTGATTTACTCCAAAATCCATCAAAGCAAAAGTGTTATGGAAATGAAAATGGGTAAATAATAATAATATTTGAAAAAATATATAGAAAAAATATTCAAACTTTACCCTCTAATAGGATATTTTGATTGGGCTTAACATAAAATAAGATAATCCTTTATTAGTCCCGCAGTGGGGAAATTTACAGGATTACAGCAGCATAGAGGATTGTGCAAACAAGAGACATAGTAAAAAAACAAGGTAATTATTATTAAAAATAGGTATTATAAATAAGCAAATGAGCAATAAAAAACAGTAAAGAATCCACAATAACTGAAATATTATATATACAGACAGAATAACTATTATAACTATTATAACTATATTGCACAGTGTATTTGTAATAATGATTTATTTAAAGATTTGAATCAGCCTTAATATATTTAGTTTCATATACTTTTGTAATGCTTTATTTCTATAAATTTGTGTTCTTGACATACAGTACCAGTCAAAAGTTTGGACACACCTTCTCATTCAACTACTTTGAAGAATCTAAAATATAAAACATATTCTGGTTTGTTGAGCATTTGTTTGTTTACCACATAATTCCATATGTGTTCCTTCATAGTTTGGATGTCTTCAATATTAATCTACAATGTAGAAAAAAATATATATAAAAATAAAGAAAAACTATTGTTTGGACACACCTTCTGATTCAATGGTTTTTCTTTCTTTATTATTATTATTTTTTTCCTACATTGTAGACAAAAACAAATGCTCAACAAACCAGAATATGTTTTATATTTTAGATTCTTCAAAGTAGTTGAATGAGAACTTTTGACTGGTTCTGTACATAGAAAAAAACTTGTCAATTTACCCTCTAATAGGGTAACTACCTTTATTTTTATTCGGCTTAACATAATGATTTATTTTAAGCCTTAATATATTTAGTTTCATATATTTTTTTTTAATGCTTTATTACTTTAAATCACTTCTTAAAACACATTTTTACAGAACGGCTTTTATGTGATGTCGTCATTTAAATGTTTGGGTTTAATATATATTCATTTACTATTTTATTATTACCTATTTCACTTGATTTAATTCATTTTGCTCGTTTATTTTGATTTAATTTAGTTTTTATCCTAACGATTGTTCTTAACTGTTTTGCTCACTTTTTAAACAAGATGCTAAATAAATAAATAAATAAATTATTATTATTTATTATTTATTATAAATTTGTGTTGTTGACATAGATTTAAAAAATAAAATAATAAAATAATCATAATAAAATAATAATAATAAAATAATAATAATAAAATAATAATAATAAAATAATAATGATAAAATAATAATAATAAAATAATAATAATAATAATAAAATAATAATAATAAAATGATAATAATATAATAATAAAATAATAATAATAATAAAATAATAATAATAATATAATAATAATAATAATAATAATAATAAAATAATAATAATAATATAATAATAATAAAATAATATAATAAAATAATAATAATATAATAATAAAATAATATTAATAAAGTGTGATGAAGACACAGTGGTCCCTATGGAGGAGGAGGAGGAGGAGGGGGCGGGGTCTGCTGGATGACTCACTCCGTCACACACACTCATTCACTCATTAGCGCACACACACACCGTGCGTGTGCTGCAGCAGTTGCAGAGGGCTTCCTAATCAACGGAGTCATTCTCCACTGGAGGGCGAGTGGTACAACAGCACCGGGACACTCCGGCAGCGCGGAGACAAGCGGAGCAGGCGGGCGGAGGGGACACGGGACAGAGCAACACCAGCTGGAAGACACCCAGACAGACACCCAGAGACAGAACACATCCCAACCAGCACCCTGCAGAGCGTATTTTCTTCACCCCATCGGATTAAACCCGCCCCTCCCGCCTCCAGCACCGACAATCACGTAAGAAACGAACGAACCTTTTTTCGAATATTCGAAATTCAAACACGCACAGCTGGAGACAGTAGCTTTGATGCTAACCTAGCTAGCTCATTACAATGGATGCTTAAGCACGTTTTTTGGGGGGTTTCTACACCCAAATGACTCCGTGTTTTGGTGGTGGTTGTTGCTTATCTTGCAGGTGAATATACTACGACATGTTGGCCGCTTCGTGCATGCTGAGTTTATGAAATAAAACAAAGGTTATTTGTGTTTCCAGGCTAGCCGTAGCGGGACATCAGACAGCCCAGCCGGCCGGTGACAGACTGCACTGTGGCCATAAAAGTCACCAAAAACCTGCAGAAAAATGTGTTTTTTTTAATGTTTTTTATTAACAAAAATATGCTATTATGGCTTGCTGCACTGTGGCATTCATGTCCTGCAGCACTGCAAAATAATTTTACTGTAATGTTAATTAAATGGGGTTTTTAAAAAAAAAAGAAAAAGTGGTGCATTCAAAGACCTGCAGCTGCCATAGAGAAATAAATGTGTTTTTTATTAATAAAAATATGCTATTATGGCTTGCTGCACTGTGGCATTCACTGCAAAATAATTTTACTGTAATGTTAATTAAATGGGGTTTCTTTTAAAAAAGAAAGTGGTGCATTCAAAGACCTGCAGCTGCCATAGAGAAAATAAATGTTTTTTTAATGTTTTTTTATTTACAAAAATATGCTATTATGGCTTGCTGCACTGTGGCATTCATGTCCTGCAGCACTGCAAAATAATTTTATTGTAATGTTAATTAAATGGGTTTAAAAAAAAAAAAAAAAAAAAAAAAGTGGTGCATTCAAAGACCTGCAGCTGCCATAGAGAATTTGTTTTTTGTTTTTTATTAACAAAAATATGCTATTATGGCTTGCTGCACTGTGGCATTCATGTCCTGCAGCACTGCAAAATTATTTTACTGTAATGTTAATTAAATGGGTTTTTAAAAAAAAAAAAAAAAGTGGTGCATTCAAAGACCTGCAGCTGCCATAGAGATGAATACAAACCAGGCTGCAAGGTGTCATTGATACAGTCAGGGCAAACAGAAAGTCCATCTATTGATGTTTGACAAGTGAGTAATAGGATGTTAAAGATGTATTTGATCAGTTTTTAGACCATTTGCATCAAATGAATTAGTGAAAAAGTGACATTTCACTGTTTATAAGATAAGATAATACTTTATTAGTCCTGCAGAGGGGAGATTTATAGGATTACAGCAGCATAGAGGATAGTGCAAACAAGAGACGTAGTAAAAAAACAAGATAAAAAATAAGTATTATAAATATGCAAATGAGCAATAAAAAACAGTAATTGAAATATTATATATGCAGACAGAATAACTGTTATAAAATAAGATAATCCTTTATTAGTCCATTAGGGACATTTACAGGATTACAGCAGCATAGAGGATAGTGCAAACAAGAGACATAAGTAAAAAAACAAGATCAAAAATAAGTATTATAAATATGCAAATGAGCAATAAAAAACAGTAAAGATACAACAGTAACTGAAATGTTATATATACAGACAGAATAACTGTTTATAAGATAAGATAAGATAATCCTTTATTAGTCCATTAGGGAAATTTACAGGATTACAGCAGCAACTATTGTATTGCAGAGGTTTTTTAGTGTCATATGGTCTACTAGGTTATATCAATCAGTTTATTGTTTGGGACTTCTCGTTCCTTTTTATTAAGGGGAAGCTATGCATGTAAAAAAAAACAGTATGGTTTGTCTTTTGATACTGGTACAAATGACAGCGTTGCTTGGTTTGATAAGAGTCAGAAAGCAGATGTCTATTTTCAAAACCTGTTTTATCACACACACACACACACACACACACACACACACACACACACACACACACACACAGAAGCCACAGAGTGTTATTTGTTCAGGAATAACCTGCGGGTAACTCCGTGGGCTTATTTACTGTGCAAATAGCCCATAATGTTTCATTTTGTTCAAGGTTTCGCCTGACTTGTCAGCCTTCAACATTTAATTGATGAATGTGTATACAGTAGATGGTGCCTTAACAAGCGGGTTTGGTTATTCCACCTATTCACACTGGTGTGTTTTCTATATATATATATATATATATATATATTATGAGCCATATTTGCAGAGGAACCCTCGTCTCTTCTTGTAAAATGTAACACAGCCGTATTACAGTTTATCTTATCTTATGTTGTTTGGCCTCCATATCTTATCTGAACAGGCTTTTTGGTCAGGTTGGGTCATTATTGTAAAATTACCCAAGGTTGTCCCTCACCTCTCCTTCAAAAAAAAAGTCTGTCCACTGCTGACCGTGAAAGATCACAACTACTATGTGAAGAAAAACAAATTGGGCTGTGGCTTATTGACATTGCCGCGTAAACGTTTCACTCGTGATTACAAGAGCAAACATTACCCTCCCTCACAAAATAACAATCCCTTACCTGAGGCTTAAACATGGACTGAAGCATTTTGATGAATAGTGTTGGCCTAAGAAGCTTAAAGGCTGACTGAGGGAGTGCAGGTGTTTTATTATTCAATTCTTTTTTTTGGGACCAGATGACGTAAGTGCTATATTTTTTGGTCCACTTAGTGTTCAGTGCCTTTTGATATAATTATTTTGTTATTTTCAGGACCCTTGCACAGTACAGTGCTTTCCTGTTTACGTTTATTTGGTAATAGGATGGCTGCATGATTAGGGCTTTGATGATAATCCAGATACTTTTTAACCTAATACTGTACTGTGATCATGATTAGCACCTGTTAGTATTATGTTTAATGACTGGAGGCACAAAACGAGCACTTTTTGCATCCTATGATTCACTATCATGCTGGAAAACAACCCTTTATACATTTCACAGTTATCATCGTTTTGGCATTGCTGATATTCCAGAAATATTCTTTGGGATTTGTAGATTTTGTGATTGTTCTTTGACTGCTTGCACACTTTTGAAAGTTTGTGCGTCTTTTGTTTTGCTCCAAACGGAGTGATCCTAGCGTGACTGGCTTAAAGTGTAAAGCATGTTCGTGAACTCTGCTTATACCCAATATCTTTGCTTTGAGTCACTGAGAGGCTAATAACAAAACTAGATTTCATATCTTGGATTAAATGACAGCATGGATATGGAGGAAAGTAAAACAACATCCAAGCATTTATTACAGATTCAGTGTTTACAAATGTGATTGTGTTGCAGCTATTGAAACAGTATTTGGTTGATTTGGCTATGAACTGTCTAAGACACACATTAGCCAGTGTTTTCTTTAAGGATGCTTGTGTATCCATTGTGAGTCTGAATGTAGCTGGAGCGTTTGGTTCAAACGGCAATGAAGTGAGAAAATGTTTTCACGTTGAATTGCTTGACGGTCAGAGGTTTATCCTAGAGGGACTTTGTTGGAATCCATCGCTCTGCCTGCCAACTTACTGTACATCTCGATTACTTGTTTCTTGTCTGATGGCTGGAGCGCTTCCTAGCTGCTTTACTCTCATTTATTTTGCGCTGCCTTTTTTCTGCAAATTTGTAGGGGTCTGGTCTTGATTAGCTCTGCTGTCCTCAGTTCCAATCCCTTTTTGTTTTGACGGGGCTATCGGGTTTTTAATCACAGCACGGTTTCTTCTCACAGCATTCTTGATAAAGCTGTCCGTCATCCTCGTGTATGTTTGAAGCCCTCACACACGGATCTATGAGTGCGGAAGTGCGTGCAGACAGCCAGATGGATTGATAGGCCAACAGACAAGCAGCCTGGCACGCCAACTGACAGGCGACGTGTTGGTAGTATGTCAAAAACATGTTGTATCACAGCCCTCCACATGTCTGCCCTTATTGTTGAAGTCTGACAGGAAGGCTGTTGTGAAGCGGTTTGTCGATATTGTGATTTACTTTATGTTTTTCTTGGCATGGGGAGTAGCGGGATGTGGTATGTGCTCGTCTCTCTGTGAGGTTCGCCTCTCAGCTCCTACTTTCCTACTGTATAGCAGGATTTTAGACCTCCACCAAATAAGTCCAGATACAAGCCTCCAGAATTATGAAATTCTCTCCCCTTCTTACTGCATGTCCTTTTTTGTCTCTGCAGGCCAAGACATGAGCTTCTCCCACTGAACGTTATTGATGCTGAACTGGTGAGTTTTTTGGGGGTTGCTCACTGCTGGTGGTCACCGCAGTTAAACACATGTCTCTTTCTTGGGTTATTTTTATTCAGTCCCAGTTCAGATTTTTGTGTAACAGCACAGCTGGTAGCTACATAACACAGGCTACCTCTTCAATATGAGCTTCTTATTTCCAGAGCATCTGGTTCATTATTTGCATATTTATAACCTGGTCTGCATTAAAGTAATTGATTAGTGCATGCATAATGTGTATGAAACATATGGCCTCATCCTGCATGTAAGCCAACATGACAAGTTATGTAATCTGGATGACCCGGTGTGTTTCTGAATGCAAAAAAAATAATACAAGAGGGAACCAAAAAACAACTATCAAGAAGATTAAGAACAAGGATTTTCCTTCCATCTAATATTTAGCTCCGATATCCATCCAACTCTTATTTTGCCTTTTTGCCACTCAATCACTCAAAGTGTTCAACATTGCAAACAAGTTGCATCGTGAGCTGGAAAACGACAGACATTTTATTAGACTCGCGCTGAATGATTAAAGCAAGAGGCCCCGCTTTTTCACAGTATCTTTCATAAAAGACTGATGTGCAGCGTTCGCCGATCCACAGCCAGACATCGCTCAATGATAAGCTGATTGCGTGGCTGCTGCTGCTGCTGCTATATGCTCGCTCATGCCAAACTAGAAACCGTAATGGGGCTGAGAGGTGATTGCTATCTATAAGATGTTCTGCTTTAATGATGCAATTTGTATTAATAATGGATTGTGTAGCATGCAGGCTGTCTGTTGTCTGGGCCTGATTAATTTAGCTCTAAGCTTTATTTTACGAGAGCGGTATACATTTTCATCATCCCAAATTATATTTGCTTCATTGCTAGTGCCCTGTAAGTATTTAAGCATGTGACATGCAATGATGAAAAGGGAAATTCCGCTATAATACTGTCGGATGGAGCAATTGTTTTGAGAGAAAAAAGATGATGACTAAAAAGCGACTAGTCTTGATTCATAGCTTGAATCCTACAAGTGACCAACTTGCAGGTTTTACAGTTGCAAGAACACTAACATGCAGCTATTTCTATAACAAGCAAAGCATCAGTACATTGGCAAAAATAAAATATTTCCTAAAGTATCACATACTGTATAAACATTTTTTCATCTCAAATACTGTATATCTGAGATTATCCTGATGAACTTTAAAATGTCACAGCCCTTTTTCTTCAGGCTGATTTTGTGGATTTGGAGTCATGTTTAAACAATGTGTAATAGTGATACTCGTTACCTGGAGAAGTTGGAAGAAGATATGTTTCTAAAACATTTTGGTTTTTACGTTAAAACCAGTGCAACATTAGCAGAGTACTTTAGCGCATTAGCTCTTCTGTGCTATGCTAGCTACTAAAAGTTTAATGAATCTATACACATGCTGCTTTTGCTTTTTAATGATTGTACCAGTGAATATAGAGGAACAGTGTTGTTCCTTCATTTCATTGTCTTCTGTCTCAGTCACCCAGTGATGTGCTGGTTCACTTCAGCACTGTGATCTGTAGCTCTAGTTTCTACCTTTATCTTTTTAACCTGTTTTTACTGTTGAGTCTGTATATATCCTTCAAACACACATTGTGAACCCGTCTGTCTGCTTCTCTCTGAAATCGCTTTTTTCATTTTTTCCCAAAATTGGTTGATATTTATTTAGGGAGTGCACTCAGTGGCAGGGTGGCTCCATGGTAACATAGCTCTGACAGCTTGACTAAGTAGCAGCGGGGGGGCGGGGCTTAGTGAAGGGTCAATTTAGAAGAAAAGGCAATCACCGTAACAATCCCTTGCTGTTTTCCATTATGTTCTGATGTGGCTGCATGTTAGCAAAGATACAATAAGTGGAAACAAATTTCCTCTCTTTTTTAGTCAATAAGGGATAAAATGACAATATACACGGTTCGTGTTTCTCAGTTTTGTGGTCATGGCTCAGTTTATTTCAACATGTGTTTGGCACAACAAGGAAACTGCATTCGCCTCTTTAATGGTGCTCTCTTGTGTGTTCATCTGTGAAAACAATACAGTGACAAAGCTCAGGTCAACAATATCGGTTTGATTCAGAAATGTCTTTGAGCAGTCAAAGGACAAAATTCCTAACATATCTTTTGAATCTAGACTCCTCTCAACACGGCGACAGCTTGGCTGACGTCTCGCAGCAAACGGTGCAAAAACGCCAACAGTGCTGACGGAGTTAACAGTGTTTACCTGAGGAGGAACCTGGAGGATGGGATTAACACTTCAGTGACAACACCATCGCATGGGATGATGTAATCGGCTGTAACCGCCGTATAAGCGCAGTGCAGAGTGCTGTCCGTGAGCAGGCTAGCAGAGCACGTTCACATGCTCGAACATGCCCTGAACGTCATGTGTGGCTGGCTTTGTTATGTCAACCATTCATTTTCTCCTCAGGTAGACATTACTCCTCTATATCTTTACATATCAAATACTTGTTAACCACTATATTAATGCTTTCAATATCGTATAGAGAACTTCTTAACAGAGCGTTCCATAGAGCAAGTTGATAGCTCGATGTTATGACAAAAGTATCATTAAACTCCTTGTTGGATCCTTCCAAACTGTGTAAACTTAAATGTTATTTGTAACGGCAGCAGTCAGGCATCAACAGGACCTGTACTAACAGCAGAGTCAACATACTTGCGTCAATGTCCACTGGGAGTGTGCTGCAATTTCAGACCTTGACATTCATCGAAAATATGGATTTGACAGTTACTCGAGGCTGCATCCAGGCAGAGGAGGGTGTCACTTTCAGAGGAACTGCATCCTTAAATGTAACCCAGAAGTAGAGAGAAAATGGCCCCTCTAAAATAGCAACACCAAAACACTTTGGTGTTCATCTAAAGGTGCTGAAGCAGTTTGCTTTGTGATATAAAAAGGGAAGGAAGGAGGGATTTGAATCAGTGTAAATATTCTGATTGAATAATTGTGCAATTGAATCATCAAGAATATAGTTTCAAGCACTGTCTGACTTGTTGTGGTAAAAAGTTTAAGCGTCGCCGTCTACTTAAATCACACTGACTACAGTAGGCTTGATTCAGTCTTAGTTGAATATCCTTATCCTAAAAAGACACTTGGGGTGAGTGTGCATATAAAATCTACTACATGCTACACTGTACCATCATGGATGCTCAGTTCTGCCGGCCTGTGACACTACAAAAAGGCTCCGTAAAAGCCCGGCATCGTCCTCTGTTCTGATAAAATCCACTCCGCTCGGTCAGTCTCTCAGCTTCAGATGCACCACAACGGATCCAAACCCAGCACGACTCTTACCGGTCCAGATTAATATGTGAGCACAGTGTTAGCTGCTTAAGGAAAAGCGAGGGATCAATGATGAGAGAGTGTGTCTTCCCAGCAAGGGTAAGTGTGGCTGGAGGGTGAATGTAATGACGGGGGGGTATTCTCTGCAGACGCTCAGCCAGCAGCAAAGAGAGAGAAAGAGGAAGAGAGCGGAAAAGGCAAAGCAGACAGAAAGAGAGGTAGCCGCTTTCTCTGACACCAACAGATGGGATCCGCTGTCATAAAGTCAATATTTACTGTTTCTTAACAAAGAAGAATTGGCAGCATTTAGATTAGCTAATTCAGTAACAGGCTGCTTTGTGTAAAAGAGGCTTTGTGGAGTAAAAACAACGCTTCAGTGATGATAATTGTAGCTCTGCTCCAGGTGTGGCTCTATAAATACATTGCAATTGCAAAAGAGAGCCATCAGCCACCCCTACGCTCTTTTGATTCTTCTCTCCTTCCATCTCCTCCCTTCCTTTTTTTTCTTTTTTTTTTTTAAATGCACACACTTTACCCATGGCTCGATCCACTGTGGGGATACGTGTGAACGCAATTTGCACTTCCAATTAAACTGTCGACCTCTGCTCCAGAATGCAAAACTTGGTTTTGTAACATCCTCTCCTGGATAGCTATTCTTACCCAGGCAGCCCAATAATAGAGAGAACGGGGCTTCACAATACACTGATGAGGATCATTGAAGTCAGCAAAAATAATTTGTGCATTTATCACATTGTCAACATTTGAGACCCTTAACTATATATGGATTTTTGTGTCTACTCTTTATATTGATTTATTTGTTGGTGTGAGAGACCAAACCAACTTTTCCCTTTTGATCTTCACTGATTCCATCTCTAACTTGGAGCAGGTTGGGATTTCCTACGACAAATGTTTCAATCTATTCATTTTGCTGAATGAGGAAACATTAATAAGCATTTTCCCAGCAACGTAAAACCGGTAAGCTACAGAAGTGTCAAATGCAAATAATTGCAGCATTAGTATGTTTCTGGTGGGGGGGGTGCAGTTTATTCACATTAAGATGGAGAGCAGTGTGAAAGAATAATAACTGAAAACATAGCAGAATAAATTAGGCTAGCCTAAAGCATGCTGCCGCGCCGGTAACACGGCTCCAACACATGACTCGCTGCTCAGATCAGATGACTAGATCAACAGCAGGAATGTTGCTTCCTCATATTTACAGCACTGCTTTTGTCTGACTGGGCAAGGAGAGATGGTGTGTGTGTGTGTGTGTGTGTGTGTGCGTGTTGTATATGCCTTTAATCAGCCCACTACTATACCAGATAAAAAAAGTCCAAGTAATGAACTAACATTTAGCTGCTGAGCTAATCACTTTTCCTGCTCAGATTAGTTTAAAAATACATAATACAGAGCATGGCGTAATTGTCTCCATGTAGTTATTGACTTGCATAATCTAATGGCTGCGAGGGAACGCCTGGTTTAATGCTAAAATACCCGGAGTGGACCACAATGATGTTTTTAATACGGGCCTTATTTATGTCTGTTTGTCTAATCATGTATTGAAAGGCAAAGTGGATTTTAATGCTGGTTTTTTTTCAGGTGTTTTTTATGAGTTTACAACTCCATAAAATAAATATAAAAAACGCTCCCTGAACTCTGAGTGAGGGAAACAAACAAATTTCAGGCGGAGTATAAACACACGGTATGAAAAGACAAACAGTCTGCTCACATGGATTTCCGACCAGGGCCAGATATTTGTCCAAGGGCCCAAGCCATTTCTCTTCGGACACTTTTTCGCATGTCATTTAAATAAACGTCGGGGCTTAAGACATGAATCCATTAGAAGGCTATCATAACAAACTGTGGAAGTAATGTAAAGTTTAGAAAAGTGTCACAATCAAAGCACATCGTGAGAAGAGTTTTGTAACTCATACATTGACAAATAATGGGAGACATTTCTTCCCTAAATGACGACGAATGATACACGACTATTCTAGCACATGAGGGAGAACAGGGAATTATGTATACATCATAAATTATATATAAATCTTTTCCAAACTGCACTTTCTTAATCCTTTAGACAATTACTCAGTGGAAACCTTTTCCATCTGCTTCAACATGTAAGCTCTCCATGCCCCGATGGGGAATCAGGTCTGTAGAAAACAGTGGAGTTAAATAACGTTCAATATTTGCTGAAATAAATACAAATGACAGGTATAAAATGGCCATTTACCAAACACAATAGCGGTTTTTGTTTTAACAGTAAGGTAGTTGATCATTTCATTAGAAGTTTATTATGTTGTCTTGGTTAAAAAGGACTCAATTGTTTTGTTTATGCAACCTTCACTGATGGAGAGCAGTTATACAAGTCGCCAGAGTTTGAACCATCAGTGAGAAGACAAATGGTATGACTTGTATCATTGTAGTACAATGAAAACCATTGTTGGAGTCATTTCCCCCTACAGTATGGCCTTTATATGTCCATTGCAGGTTTAAATAAGCTTGCATGTTGCTTCATAGCAATCGTATGAGGTCAAGCTCTAGATCGGATTAATAAAAACATTTTTATTTCTTTGTTTATATTTCTTTAAACCTCTGGCATGAATATTCAGCAAAACACTTAAACTTGTAATGCTTAAAATTTCAATCCTGCTTGATTTTTGCAATGGCTATACCAAAAAAAAAAAAAAAAAAGCCAACCATAAATAGTGTCAAAAGCCAGGTTCGATTTAATGAAATCATACAAATAAGCCTCTGAGAGAGAAGAGAAACACTTTTTGTGTTCTCTATATTGTTATTTCCCGACTCACCGCTGTTCCCCTGCTTTAACACGCTCCCTTTCACGTCGCAGATGCCAAATATCATGTGGGAATTACGGCTCCATCTGTAGTGATCATGTCATGTTTGAGTAAAGTCATAATGGAATATTTCTGTAACAATTTAGGACTTAAGTTTGAAAGCCACAATGGCTTTAATTTAACAGTTGGATTGTACACGTAACGGGCTGAAGTAACGGCGATCTATACATGGTTTCATGTCACTGCAGCACAAATGATGACGTGTAATAGCTGTCAGTGTTAGCTGAGGTTGAATGCTTTCCAGTCATTAAAGAATATGTCTCCATGAAAGTGCTGGACTCTGCTAAATAATGAAATCCACTCATTAGAACATAGTTTGAGGGTGAGAAGTGTTCTCCCAGTGTGTGTGAGCGGAGAGAACCCGAGCCTTATTTTGTCCTCCTTTTAAGACAGTCTTTCATCCTTCTCCAAGGCATGAAAGAGAGAAGTCACTCTATGACTCACTAAGTAGAGAAAAAAAAAAAAGAAATCTCCCTCTCACCTTTTCTCTCAGCCTGGATTTTATTCTCTCTGGCTGCCTCTCTCTTTGGCCCTCAGGGAGTTGGCTCCTGACAGCATCACAGAGAAACAAAAAAAAATTGAAAAGTCAAAGTGTATGTGAAATGTTTTTGTGCGTGAGCCTCTCTCTCTCTCTCTCTCTCTCTCTCTCTCTCTCTCTCTCTGTGTCTGAGTGCCTTTTCTCTCAAGATGCCTCTCATTTATCTTTACCTTCCATTTCAGTTTCTCACACATTCAACAGACAGACGGAAAGAATGTTGTCTCAATCCATTCAAGCCAGTGCTGGTCTTTTGGTTGACTTTTCTGTTTGTTTTTATGAATCTATCTTTACATGAAGAATATAAATCACATATTCTATTGTATAATCAATGTATTTATAGATGGTAAATAAAGAAAATCAAGAAATTTAAAAGGACATATTTTTCTTCACATGGCCTGTTTCACATGATACAATTTATACAGAAAATACAATCATCATCATCATCATCATTAGGAGTAAAAAGCTAAACTTAAAGTGAAACATCTCCGGTCAGAATCGTGTTTTGGTTTGAAATTGAAATGCAGAGAAGCTCCACATGTCTGGGTCTATAATTATTGTAGGAAAAGTTCACAGTTCCTAGACTTAAAATATTTGATATGTGGCAAAATGTATCAAAATTGTAAGTGCTTTCATAAATGACAAGAGTTCACTGCACATAATAGGAGCAGCTGCAGATTATGCAATATTTGTACAAAAGTTTTATTTATTTATTTCATGCCAAGTAAATAAAATGGGTGTGGAAACCAAGCTGGTAACTGTAACCACAAGTACAGATACAGAATCTCACAGAACTGTGACACGCAGTAAACATTTAAAAAGAG
The DNA here is from genome assembly GCF_027596085.1 of Anoplopoma fimbria. Lineage (NCBI taxonomy): Eukaryota > Metazoa > Chordata > Actinopteri > Perciformes > Anoplopomatidae > Anoplopoma > Anoplopoma fimbria. The sequence goes on from NC_072466.1 coordinate 4,761,229, forward strand.
TAGTTTGATATTTAAAAAGGTAAATCCACCTTTTAACTTTTTTGCCAAAAGAGAAACATGAGAGTAACAAAGACTGAAAACAGGAGCTCATTAACTTCCTGGATCCTCGACTGGTTTCCCGACTACCTCACAGTGACGAGAGAATCAAAACACACCATCAAACCACAACACGACGTTTTTACACTTTGCTATGTGTGCGGATTAAACAAATGACATACAGTACCAGTCGAAAGTTTGGACACACCTTCTCATTCAACTACTTTGAAGAATCTAAAATATAAAACATTCTGGTTTGTTTGTTTACCACATAATTCCATATGTGTTCCTTCATAGTTTGGATGTCTTCAATATTAATCTACAATGTAGAAAAAAATAAAGAAAAACCATTGAATGACTGGTACTGTATAATGTGTTAGTTAGTGCCAAAGCCAACTATGTAGCTGCTCCCAGTCTTCGTGCTAAGCTACGCTAACTGACTGCTTGGTGCTTAGTGTTAACCGTGCCGACATGAAAGTGGTCTCAATCTTGTAATCTGACTAATACAGCGATAATATTTACTAAATTGTTCACTATTTTCCTATGTAGTTTCTCTAGATGTCCATCTGACAGAATCATGCTATGAAATTAAGATATTGTCAAAAATAACCTCCCTATTTTTAGGCCACAAAATCATCACTCCCCCCTCCCCCCTAGAAACCCCGTCGCCCTATGGGACACAGCTGCGTGGTTAACAGGAGGCGGGCTTTCTCAGAGCCCTTCGGTGTGGTTTGATGTCCCCTTAACAGCGACTCTCAAAAAGAGCAATATAGAAGAGGAAGACAGCTGACATCCGAGTCATCCTCTCAATACCCTGACAGGCGCCCATCATGGCGGCAAAAAGGCAGCCAACAGCGAGTCCCACAGAGAGCTCATGTCAGCCTACGGGTCGGGCCAATGTCCTGAGGCGGGGACATATGCTTTTATCCCTTGATCCATCCATCACTCTCCACGTCTAAGCCAGCTTATGAGAGACATTTTGGTGGCGTTCCCCCTCCCTTTCTGTCATTGTGGTTATTAACTTTTAAATATCACATGACTTGTTTATTTTGCACATTACAAGTTATTATAACCATATTTTTTCCCTGACAGTGCATGTAAAAGTTTGCACGTGTGTTATTTCTAGAGAGGGCTATTCCAGGTAACATGGATAATGTCACTTCCCCTGCTGTATCCCATCTTGTGTGTGTGTGTGTGTGTGTGTGTGTGTGTGTGTGTGTGTGTGTGTGTGTCGTTGGCTGTGTTAACAGTGCTGTCCTTTTAATCAGCAACCCCCTGTGTGTTCCCCCCCGTAGAGCTGCCATTGGTTGAGTGATGACGGTAGAGCTGCCACTGTTTACACCGTTTAAATCTGGCAGGCAGGGGTGAGACTACCTGCCTCTCACCTGTTGCCCTAATCAAAGGAGTTATGACTGCACCGCTGGATGTCACCCAGAATAGCACCTTCTAAATATACACACATACTGTAAAAACACACACACACACACACACACACACACACATGTAGAAAGGGTAGAGGGAGAGAGCCTGTCAGGAAGCAAAGTACATCCTTTTGTTTGTGTGATGTATTTATTTGACACCCTTGGTACTACATTGGTCCACATTTTGCAGAAGTACAGCGCTTTGATATCTTCCCTATTATGGGTGTACATGTGATTCAGATAATCATAAACATGGCTCTTCAGGGAAAGTCATATCCTCCAGGAAATAGCTATACAGGAAGTAATAAGCAGGGAGCTTGTGTAAACGACCAATGAAACAATGGAAATGAGCGTTAAATGTTCCCAGGAAACTGTTAACCGACAAGATTGGCAACGATAACCGACGAACAAACCGCTTAAATCCGTCTTTATGCCAGCTGCAGTGTATGCACCAAACGGGCAACTGAGTTCCCATTTCACTCGTCTGGGAGAGTTGGCAGCTTCAATGTTGTGTGCATTGTTGTCGACATATGCCACCTCTTTCCCCCCAAAAAATGTTAATTAATTAGTTAAGCTGCGTGGTTGTCCGCTGTGTGTCTGCCTGGTATACTCTGTTAGGGTTTGCACCAGTGATAGCATTAATCTGTCATCATATTTGTCAGTTAACAGGCTCTGAACTCTCCATTTTTGTGCTACATAGGTAGCTGTAAATTGGAGATTTTCTACTTTTGACTTGTAATTTAAAATGGCAAGACCAGGCGGTTAACATCAGGATCTGAAAAGTGAAGCCTAAACGGAGTGTGAAGACCTTAGCTGTCTAAGCTGCAGCTTTGTACCTGCCTGAGGGGATCAATCCAGCAGAATCAGTGTAAACACGCTTCTTAAGTTTCTCCAGTTATTTATTTATTTATCAGGAAGCAGCTTTTTTTATCCCACATTTTATAAATCCCTGTATTTCATTTTAGTTTTTGTTGAACCACGTATAGATGTTTTCTACCGCTGTGTTCTCACAAAAAGTAAGTGTGTGTGTGTGTGTGTGTGTGTGTGTGTGTGTGTGTGTGTGTGTGTGTGTGTGTGTGTGTGTGTGTGTGTGTGTGTGTGTGTGTGTGTGTGTGTGTGTGTGTGTGTGTGTGTGTGTGTGTGTGTGTGTGTGTGTGTGTGTGTGTGTGTGTGTGTGTGTGTGTGTGTGACATGGCTTCCCTTTTTTGGTGCACTGATCCTCTCCCCTGGCTGAAGCGGCCTGTGAACAGCTCTCGGCCCGTGAGGCCACTCGACATGTAGAATATTTGATCCACATAAGCTGCCACTGTGGGACCGGCCCATCCCCATGGAGAGAGAGAGAGACAGATGGGTAGATAGGAGGCTGATGACTCCACAGACAGGATGGATGGAGCAGGGTCAATATTGATCGGATCAATGGGACATTACCTGTTGGGAAAATATTGACAACTTAAATTAGTTTCTAATGACACATTTCTAATTTATTTATGCGTTTACTTCCCTCATGAGGTAAATCTTTTTTTCTGTGAAAACAATTCATTATATCCCAACTCCTTGTTGTCCTTTTTTAAATGTTATTGTATGCAGCTTGTTTCCCTAATATTCCTTGTTGACGTGCCGGCTTGGAAGAGGCAGGGTTTGTTTAATTTACACCATTGTTGGATGATTACACCCTCCATCTATTCAAGCCGTCAACGGGAGCCTAATTAGTGCCCTTTGGACCAATTGTCCAATCTCACAGAGAGACGGAAGAGGTTGCTACGATGTGTGTTTTCTAAATGCTTAAAAAATAAAAGGTAAATGAAGCGTTGTATAGTTCATGTTATTAGATTATTGTGGGTAGAAGCAGAGCTTAATCTAAATGAGATGGTATTTAAACCAAGCTGTTTTGAGTCTGTTCATTTTGCTATCATGTGTAGTCAGATAATCAAGAACATCTCATTTCTCTTGTCAGAATTCCCCTTCACTACTGAGACTCTATTTATTTGACATCCACATGTTGCAAAAAGACAGCGCTTTGATATCTTCCCTATTATGGGTGTACATGTGGTTCAGATAGTCATAAAGATGGCTCCTCAGGGAAAGTCATATCCTCCAGGAAATAGCTGTACAGGAAGTAATCGCCAGAGAGCTTGTGTAAACGACCAATGAAACAATGGAAATGACAGAGCGTTAAATGTTTTGAAATTAAATATATATTTAGCAATTTACTATAGATTTACATCGACCACCGTTGTTCAATCCTCTTTAAAATCTACCCAATCTGCAGAACAGCCACTCTCTCTCTCTCTCCCTCTCTCTTAGTGGTTGAAATCTATCCCGTCTTGACTGAGCTTATCTGGCAAAGTTTATCTTTTCAAAGTGACTGCATAAGGAAACCATTACCGCCACAGTTCCTGTTCTGCTCTGGTCGGAGCGAGATGGAGCTGTGATGATGAGGTGAAGGGAGACACAAGCAGAGTCACAGTCTCTGCTAAGTACAGGAAATGTTAAGGAATTTGTCTCTGCCTCTGTGTGGACATAAGGATATAAGATGGCTTGCCAAGTGGAGGATTATCCTCTCCATCTATAGCTTTGTTCCTGTTTCACTCCTTCTCTCTCTCTCTCTCTCTCTCTCTCTCTCTCTCTCTCTCTCTCTCTGTCCCTTTGACCCAATCTGTATTTTACATTTACGCCTGAAGCTTTTAGTCGACTCTCCTCATTCTTCGTGACAAACCTACCACTCGTAAAGCTACAGCAGAGCAGATGCGGAGGTGTTGTCGTTGGTCTAAAATGCCAGCTCATAACCACCAGTCTCTCTCTCTCTCTCTCTCTCTCTCTCTCTCTCTCTCTCTCCCTCTCCCTTTCTTAAGGGAAGAAAGCTTCCTATTAAAAGTTTGTTAAGCAGACGCCAGAGGAATGATTAAGATTCTCCACAAGCCAAATAGGACGAGGGGGTACGAGTGATTACACCCCGGTGTGTGTTGTGCAGAGACATGTGTTTTGTGTGTCTCCCCTGAAGGCAGCACAAGAGTCTGTAATATTACTGTAAGTGTACAAGATGAAGCTGAATAATGAAGTCAGCAGCACAGTGGATGACGGTAAATTACACTTCACTAATTTGATTTTTTTTTTTTTTTGTTCTTCCTCTCTCTCCTCTTCCTTCTATTTGTCTCTCTTTTAGAGCGGTCCAGTCCTGCAGTGTTTCCCCTCCCCTCAGCTTTCTGTCCCTCTGTCCGTCACCTGGTAAGTACACTCAGACTCACCTCCCACAAACACAGTTTAGAGGCTCTCAGGGTTGTTCAATCCTTTACGTAATCACCGGCTCACTGCCTGCCATGAACTGCAAATTGTTGTCACCTTTTTATGAAAGAGCATTGTTTCCTGTAAATGGACACGGAGAGGCTTTGTGCGGAGTCTCTGCTTTCTCTTTTATACTATCCCCCAGGTGATATTTCATGTTATAAATCAAACCCTTTCTTATGAAAATCTGGGAAGGGTTTGGACGCCTCTCTTTATGATCACAGAGCACGTTGACGGATCGAATGATGGTGCAAATGGCCACTTTCAGATCTTAATGACACACCTTGCAAGATTGCCAAAGAGAGACAACAGTTGCTCTCTCATTACAACCACAAAGCAAAGCCACACCACGTGAATGTCAGTTCAGGTCAGTTCAGATTACACATGATTTTGCTTTTCAGTACAAAACGAAGCACATCAGATACAAAGAAATAAGAAAGAGATATGCAGCAGCCAAGGACACCTGTTGACAGCAGACTTCAGTTCTGCAGTATTTGAGCACATTTGTTGAAGGAAACCATCTTCTGTATTCATGATGGTTCCTTGCAAAGTGTAGAAAAAAACCATTAGCAATGTTGAAATGAATGAATATTTTATTATTAAGCAGGATAATCAGCAAGTGCTTTTTGCACGTACTCAGGAAAGCAATAACACAAGCCAGCTCTAATGTAGAAGTCCCAGCTATCTGTTATCGCCAATTAAAGGGCTTGTTTACTAGAATCAAGGGACTTGGTGCATCTGTTTTTATGGCTGCTTGTGTGTGTGTGTGTGTGTGTCTGTGTGTGTGTGTGGCCAGGCCTTTAATGATGGGTGTAGATGGTCTCTGTTTAGATATGTGTGTTCTCTGTGTAGGCCTGAGGGGATGGTTGGGCTGGGTGGGATAGTGAGTCCCTCTGTCTCTAAAAATACACACTGGGATCCCATTCAGTGGCAGAAATGTGCGTGCGTGTGTGTGTGTGTGTGCGTGCGTGTGTGTGTGTGTGTGTCTGTCCTTATGACGCCGCTGCAGCCAGGCGAGCTGGAGAGGCTATTACTGGCCAGCAGGGTTGCTATGGAGACCAGTGGTGTCAGAGAGGAGCAACATCTGCGGGGTGTTTGTCAAGACAGGTTTTCCTCTTTCTGTTTCGGCCTTCTAGTGAAAAACCTTTGCCGGCTGAAGTTGTAAAGCCCGACTGGAAAAACCTCCAGACTCTCATCGTCGGTGTTTTCAAACATCGGTAAACACGGCACTTGAATGTGGAACGGGTTTTTGAAAAGCTGTAATTTCTCGGGCAATAGTTCAGCTGCATGTGCTCAATCACGCTCTCGGGAGGCCCTCCGGCTGTGTCAATCAGTGGGGGACCCGGGGACTCTTCACTGGGCTTAGGCCAGTGGAAAGCACAGATTCAGGGGAAGCATTTAACCCCTTGCCCCCTTTCCTGCTCCCTCTCCTCACAGCTCCCGTCTCTATATGGACATGTTCTATTTCCACAGCTGCTTTCTCCCGACTGCCTTTTCGGCAGCTCAGCAGGGCACAAATTCTCTTTTTATAGGTACTTATTTGGGCAAAGGGAGAAATACAATATTTTTGAGAAGCCCCTGCTCCCTCCCACTGTCCTCCTCCTGCCCAGTTCCCCTTGTCTCAAACTCTCAAGCCTCTATTTATTACACATTTTTTTCTTCCTTTGCTGGGTTATCCCTCGTTCCCCCGTGTCCCCCTCTGAGATGGGCACCAATAAGGGGAATGAGTGGAAGGCTGCATCCTTCGGCTAGAATTTCAGATGAGACAATTTTCTTCCATAATGGAGTTTGTTTGAGTATCCATTCATTTTTTTAAACCCCCTTAAGATACAGTATCAGCTAGCCTGCGGTGCCATTTTGCAGTAAACAGCACAAACGGTGAACTCCAAGTTGATTGAATTTACCAGAGGAGAATAGAATCCTTTTTAAAAATGCAATTCAGAAGCTTCTCAAGCACTTCACAAATGTCAACTGGAATGTGGTCCGTGTGTGTGTGTGTGTGTGTGTGAGTGTATCTTCAGTATTTCTGACCATGTTTGGGCAAACCTACCCACAAAGAACCCTCAGCAGAGTGCGTGTAGTTGGGCAAAGCAAACCTTCGACCCGCTAATCTGGTCTAAATGAGAGCGTCGCACAGAGTCTGTGATGTAACAGTAGTTTGGGGATAATTTAGTATTTTCACTCTGAAGGCATCGCTCTGCAAAGGCCAGTTATCTAACTTCCATGCCCAAATTAACAGGCTTTTGCAGGTCGCTCTGCACCTACGTTCATCACCTCCAAGTGAAACATCAATCCATTTATGCCAAGACTAGACTAAGCCTTGAGTTAGATACTCGCCGTGTCCTCTCATTGCCTCCAGGAATATTAAAACACAGGTTTCAAATGGCCTTCTTCGGTATGAACTGTTTCTGTTATTGGAAAGCTAAGTAGTATAAAATTAAAATCTAATTAGTGAAAATACCCCATTGCTTTTGTTCAAAAACATCTTACTTCCTGAGCAAGAGCTTTGATGAAAATAGAAAGAAAAGGAAGTACTGTTTCAGAAGCAGTTGAGATTCATTTTGCAGTCATCGGTCTGAACAGTATTTCCATTAACACCGGCGGCTCACAGGCTCACTCCTCAGTCACATCCACATCACTCCTATCCGTGCTATTTTTTCCTTCCCTTTCCTACCCGTGGTTTGTCCAAACACTTCTTTAAAATCAACCACCTTGACGTTAAAGTCTTTCCTATACCAGTGTTCCGGTGGGGGGGGGGGGGGGGGGGTTTCTATTATTAACCAGACACGGATACCATCTCCTCCTCATCACCTCCATGAGAAATGTTCTTTTCCATATTCCATTTGGGGGCTTCAGTTCCACATATTCATCACTGTGCAAAGACTGAGGATTTCTAGTTATACTGTAAACTCCTTGTCCCCTTTACAAATCCACTTAATACATCACTGTTATGGAGATTGCCCAAGTTTTTTGCTTTGATGCCATTTGTTCTCTGCCTAAAACGTTCGTTCGTTCCACTCTGCTGTACTTTGTCTTTCCCAAAATAACCCGGTTAATCCTTTCTTTAGTTATTCACTTGTTAAACTTGCAAATAAAAAGATACTCTGACAGTGGAGGTTTCAGTCGCCGGGTAAGGTTAAGTGTGCTGATGCGTCAGCCTGGCCCCTCTACCTCATTACATTCAGGGAACTCCCTGACTAAGTGCCTTTTTTAAACACACACACAGTCAAACATGCAGTGCTCTAAATACCTCTGATTAAGAATGCTGATAACCCGGGGACAGCCCTTACCCCTTCCTCACCTCCTTCCCTCATGTTCCCTCCGAAGGGGCCTCAGTATTCCCTCGGCGAGGGTAGTCATCGGCCCTCGGGTCAGCGGCCTCTCTCTAACATGCACTCACGCTCACTAACCACCATTTGGCAGAGGCTTTAGGCCATCATTTATTAGGCGAATGCTCGGTCCATTAGGCCGTGTGTTAAATTCTTTGTGTAACTTAATTTGGCAGAGGATGGATGGGGATGACTATATATAGAACTCTTTCAGCATGTGGATCTCCCAGTATGGGTGTGTTTTATGAACTAATTTACATCCTCATCTGCTGTTCAGTAGGAACGAAACCTGGAAAGTGACCTGAAAAATGTCTGTGTGTGTGAAAGGGAGAGAGATCCTGCTGCAGTATTCAAATGTGGGAGAGTCTTTTCCTTATTGACGCTCATTGTATTTGTGCTAAGTGCTTGCATGTGCACATGTATTCTGTCTGACAGCTGGTGGGCACTGTAGTCAATGTGTATGACTGAAAGACAGCCAGTTTCCAGGATCCCAGGCTAAAGTTAATTATGTAACCCGGGACCAAGGAGCGTGAGTGAGCAGGGTGATCTTCAACTATAAAAGGCAAAGAGGAGGGTGGAAGAGGGTCATTTGGCTTGGAAAAATACATTCTTCTCTTGAACAGCATAGTACTTCCTCATCCGCAGTCCCAGAGAAGCAAATAGTGATAACAGATTTTGACCGTACAACCCCAAAAAAAGCGTATATCAGCCGACTGACATAAAGTTTTTTTTTTCTTATCTCCTTTACCGATCTCTCTCCATCAACTCAGCACAGAGGGAGCAATACTGACATCAATGTGAGATCAGAAACTTTCTTCTAGACTGGTCAACCTTAAGAGGAGTGGATGAGGATGAGGAGCATTAGACTTCCTCATCTCCTAAGTTAGTTCACAATAACAAAACAGAATTGTCATCAGTTTTTAAGCAATTCACTTGTGTTTTTGTTGAAGTCTGTGAGGAGCCTGTAATAAGCTAAAGGAACGCCTCTGGGTCTTATTTATCCCGTTGTTGAAGGAAGAAAAATGTTGCTTCTTGTTTTTTAATGAGCTGTGGTTTCAACAGTGTAGAGCTTAAGATTTGTAATGCTTTTATCCCAACTCCTTTTCTCTAACCTGTAGGCTAAAAATAGAGGCAAACATTACTCACTCCTTGGGCCTAGAGGGTTAAGAGGTCCAACGAAAACAAACTCAAACGTTCACGGGTTGACAATTGCATGGGACGCAAGCGAGGCGTGGACAAACATGGAGACAAATACGCAGCCACATGAGCACACAAAGTCACCCGCTGCTGGAGGGGCCACAGAAACCTCAGTTGACACTCAACAGTCAGTAAGCACAGTGGAGCCCAAATGTGGATCGATACAAACGAGGGGGAAAGGGAATTTCGGCAGTGATTAGCGGTCGGTCTCACCATTCAGCTTTTCCACTCACTCTCTCCTCCGTCCTGCACCTCCCACACACTGAAATTACCCAGAAATAGTTCCCTACATGACAGATTTTTGTGTACTGACACGTAGGCCACACATTGGGATTCTGCATCAGGCTTCATTTGTGGATGTGTGAAATCTGAGATGGTACACAGGGCACACAGGATCTCCATCCTTGTTAAGGTAAGTACATGTTTACCTAGCGATCACTAGCCCCTCTTACACCACCCTGCACTGTAATGACTAAATTAAATGTAAAAACAGATGCAGGAGATAGTAGCATTGATTTCACCGCCATATGTGCTGTTTGCTCGGAGGACAAAGGTCTTCTCGGTGTCATAAAAACACTGTATGTCCTCCTAAGGGCTCTCGTTAATTTTAAGACTTTTTTTATCCAGTGTAAACAGTAGCAGTTTTGCGGTATTGCTCGCTGTCCGGCAGCATGAGCTCAGTGTGACGGATGTGTGCAGAAAAGTATGCTCAAACGTCAACCATTCTGCTAACTGCAATCTATCTGATAGGGCGGAGGTTAATCTAATTCTTTGTAATGCATTTGAACAAACCTGCCACCAACAGAATGTTGTCTTCCTGTCTACGATCTCGAATCGATGTCACTTAAGAAGCGAAACCTGTTAAAGTTTGCTTCCCGGATATTGTGCATGTGTGTGTCCTTTGTGCATCCTGGATGGAGGTTGTCTTGCCGGAGGTCAAAACATTGTTGAACTAAACTAAAAGTCCTGCAGGACTACTGAAGCTTTTATAACATTTTTCTCTGCACCATGTCAGAAAGTTGTTCATCCTACAAAACGGTATATTTCGAGATGCTTGTCTGTGTTGGATTACAATATATTATAAGGTGTTCCACTTATATTGATCCTATGTTATGTGCAGATTTTTCACAAAACAGGACCGCCTTACAATACAATGCAGTTGAATACAAGTCGTCATTTTTAAAAGGGCTGTTGTAGAGGTTTGGAATTTAATGTGACAGTCATATACACATTATGAAGTGTCACCTTAACATGAACACCCCCCCCCCTCTCATCCTGCACACCGCAGGTGTGTGTACTCTATGATCACACCCTAGGGACTCGTTCCAGTACAGCAAAAATAAGATTCTTTTTTTTCTGACTTGTGTTGTTTTATGCGACATGACTCAAATGGATCTTTACATGCAGATGAGTCAAAACAGGGCAATATTTTTATATCGAAAATGACTCTGACCAATGGCTATGTGGTTACCTTTCTTAAATAATGTGCAGCATATCCACGGGGCTCAATAAGCACACATACCTCTGTGTTTCTGCACACGTCACACTGGTCCGGTATAACTCCTGCTGAACACGTGACACCCATAGACACACTGGACATTGATTGATTATAATCTTCTAACAATTAAAGGTTCACTCCCTTCTTAATCGTGCGTTAATGCTTCTCCAAACCTGGCTTTGTCTCCCTCTTTCTCTCCCCATCCAAAAACAACGGGGGCTGGGAGCGGCCATGTGCGTCACAGCTTCCTTTACGAGCTGTCTGCCAAAGTGCTGTTTAATTTTTAATTCTTCAGATGCGCGTTTAATTGCGATATGATGTGATGCTGCAGAGTAATGAATATCGTTGTTTTCTTTCAATGTGACAGGCAGTCATGAGGCAAGAAATAAAGGTGTTAGACCTATCAAGTGCCACAGAAGCATTGTTAGAAGAGAGGCCCCAGTGGGATTTGACCTCTGACCCTCGCAGTGTTAGCGTTTTGCTCTTGTGCGTCGAGGTAAACAAGCTGTTCGTGTCGGCTGACGTGGCTGGCAGAGAGACGTATTGCGTGGGAAAATGATTAGTGTTATCTGTCAGGAGCTGAATGTGATCTCCAGTGGAATATGATGCATTGAGGAACATCTGCCTGGAAGCATAATAATAATAATAAACTACATGGTGCATGAGAAGTCATCAGTGTGTCATAATTCTGTATTATTTGCTTTCTTTGATTAAAATGTGTGACATTAACTATGACTGATCCAGTAAAAATGGAGCTGTGAAGCTGATTTTAAACAATTACTTGACAGCATTGGTTTAAGTTGTTCCTTTTCAACATTATTTAAAGACAGTGACTGCTGTTTTGAGTTAACTTTCTTTATAAGGTGAGCCTCAGAAACATATTCCCATATTTGTTTGGATTATTCTGATGAGAATTGTTCTGAGTGGCAGTGGATTTGCAGCAGAGAGTCAGTGTAGGTGAGTTGGTAGGTGTGTGTGTGTCCTAAGATGGCTTCAGCCTCAAGGGCTGCTCTGACCCTGATAGTGAGAGAGAGAGAGAGAGATGGTATTATTGAAGGAGAGGCACATTAAGAAACGGAGCAGGGGGTCCACACAGGACACGTTCTCTGTCTGTCTTTCTATGCCTTTAAAGCAGGCATGCATACAGGAGTGTGTAATGAAAACTCAAAATGCTTTGAATCTGTAGTTCTGTATTGTTACTATAAAAGCACTTCTATCCAGACTCGTAGGTTGTCAGCATTGGTCGGTATGTAAAAAGATAGGAGAGGTGTGTTTCTTCACACTCTTGCAGCCGTAAGACAATGCAAATATCCTGGACAAACATGTATGAGGACATGATGACACTTGGTCATGTGTACAGTTCAGATTACAGACCCGGATGCAGCACTGAGAGAGTAATGTGATTGTATGTTATGTACATGTGCAATAGAACATCAGGACCATGCTGCCATCATGATAAACATTACGTTACAGCATGTTTGACTTGCACACATACAATTTGTTCTTTCTGTTATTTATTTTTCTAATACTTTGCAGCATGTGGAGCAGCAGTATCGTGTTAGAACATTGAGAGATGTGCAGATTATGTAGACAAAGCTTGGCCGCTGTTTAAACAAGCATAATTCTCCTGTACACTCCTCCAAGTTTCTAGAATCTGAGGCAAACGAAAATAATATAATCAGGTCGGTATGCACGTATAATTGATTTCCCATATTGTGTTTTCAATGAACGGATCAAAAGGAATGTTATAAAGTCATGTTTGAAGCGTGCAGGCTGCTTATCAGATTGGAAGAAGCAAATAACATTAAATCAGAAATACTTTTTTGATGGAAGAATGATGATTGTTATCTTTTGTCAGATTAAGTTTTTTATTTTATTTATGTTTTTAAACCAAGGCCACTTGAACATTTTGGATTATCCGAATCTTACTTTTAAAAAAAGGCTCCTTCCTTTGGCCCTGTTACCAACATTAAAAGGGGTCAGCACTACTGTGGAGTTAGACACATTTATTTATTTATTTTTGATGTATTTTTGACGCAGTGAGTGAATGATTTAGTTAGACTAATGGGTGACCATACTGTAAATAAGTGTTTTTGTTATTGTGTGTTCTTTGAATGCCTTGTATTTATCCATCTCGCCATGTTCTTACATTCTTTGGACAAACATAGATGTGAACGCAACACAACTGGTCGGCAGAGGCTTTTTTTTTCTAGTTTGCGTCTGTTACACGGATATTTTCACACCACAGGGCTGTTTGCTCTGCCATTAGCTGTGGTTTAAACCGGTTTTACAAACGTGTTGTCTGCGTTAAAGTCGCATGATCACCTAAAACCTAGCGCTGAATCCTCAGAAACTGGTGTCATCTGCACCTGTGGTTTGGTCTGAATCCGGCTGTTGTTTCCTGTAGAGATCGTCTAGACTCCTGTAGAATCGCTGAGTCTGCAGTTTAACCTAAACCTGCTGCACACTGGCTTAAAGGATTTAGGTCATAAAGTTCAGTATAGATTTATACACCTCAGATCATCTCTTAAATTACAACTCTTTTGCCATGTAGGTTCTTATGATGGTGACACTACTGAAGTGTCAAACTTGAAACTAAAGCTGTCACGCTTTCCTGAGTTCAGTTTTGACGGCAGAAACAGGCTTATCTTATAAACATACCAACCAGTTATTATGTAACCATCATCACTTTTATTTATATATGTACATTTGATCAGAATATGTAAGGTCAAGGTTCTCAGTTAGGAAATAACTTAATGAGATGCATTGGTGAAACATAAAGGGCCCTGGCTTCTAATCCACAAATCTTTTATTATTTAAATAGATTAAAAATCTTAAAGCAATTAGAGATGATACCGTTCACCTGACTTCACCTGCTCATTAATGTCACGGAAACAGCAGGTGGGCCCGGCGTATGGAAAGAGCGGACTGAAACATAACAATCATTGATGATGGTGGAAATGGAAATGCAGATTTCTGGAACCAGAGGTGAAAACAAACTAGATTTCTTCTTAAAAAGCATCACACAAATAACTACAGTTGAAGATCACTACAAGAGAACACTTTTCTACATGCAGAGAAGAACGGCTACGCTTGAAAAACCTCTACAAATAATAGACATGAGTGTGTCAAACCAGCAGTACTCATGGGTGTAGTATTGTATTATGAAATGGAGCCGCTGAGTTAATGTTTTGATTTGAGACGCTAGCGTGTGGTGGAGAATCGTGGGTGGCAAAACAGAATGATGCATGTTTGTTTATCTCATGATGGCCCTTAGGAAAGCTTACAAGTTAAGTGTGACATTTTGGGAAAACTACTTTTATTTCATACCCACAGTCGGATGAGAAAATCCGTTGTTAGTGTAAACTCTCCGCTCGCTACAGAGGACCAGGGGATGTTTTGAGAAACTGTCTGCAAAATGTCTGCAACAAATCCAAAAGTGTGTCCAGTGCTACGCTGTTATCATAGATTGCTTTGCCTTTGTCTTTCTAATATTGTATTATATTTAACTGTCTGTTGTTGATGAGCCAAGTTACACAGTTTTTGTCCTGTAAGATGCGTAACAAACACACAATACGCAGTGTACGCACAAAAGTGAAAGGAAAAATTCTTGTTCCAGCCATACATCCGACTGTAACTTTAGGATATTTTACAGTCAGGCCATAAATGGTCAAACAAGGAGCACTTGGGCAAAAATTGTCAAGTTGCATGATGAAAACCATCATATGCGTAACATTTATCATGTGCTCTAAATCCGACCAGCTGTTCAAGATAAACAGAGAGCAATGAATCAATACTTGTCCTGCTATAAAGGCTCCAAAAGGAGAAAAAATGCAGAAATATTATGTCAACTCCAATTTAAATAGTTTAACTACTTTTAGTAAGCAATTGGAGCAGTAGTTTTGTTTTCTTCAGTTCAGCTTTTTTATTGGCCAATCATTCACTCAACAGCTGGAACGGAGCTGTTATGAATCAGGGTTTGGCTAATAGCCATAATAAGCTATGTATGTGCCATACTGTAAGTGAAGTATACACAGAGTCGCGAGTCTATAGTCTAGTCGAGGCCACATTCAACGTTAGAAATAAATCAGTTATAAACAGAAATGGTCTTGATTTATTATTATCATTTAATATTATCTGAAGTGTTATTGTAATGGTGATGTTAGTGCTGTGTCTAGTAGCCCATAAATCTCAGTTCGGGTTTATTTGAGAGTGAAACATTTCCTCATAACTGAATAACTCGAATGGGTTGGCTGGGGTCAGATTTTAAATTGGTGCATGATAACGGTATCACTGAAAACATCAGGAGATAATTTGTGCTGTAAGATAAAGTGACGCATGAAACCAGGCCTGACTGAAAACGCCTGTTTTCTGTTAGACAGAGCTGCAAAATGTGTTATTTGTTGACATCGGAGCTCTTTACTTAATACCTGTTGAGGATTACGCTTTAAAGCAGAGCTTTGGTTATTGTGCCAGCCACGTCAGATGTGCGTCTCTCTCTCTCTGTGTGTGTGTTGTCCATTCGAGTGTGTCCCTAGTCAACCTTCCACCGCTGGCTGACTGATGTAGCGGTAGCCTAATTTTAGTTTATGAGGTGTGGGACCGCTGGGTGTTACCCTAGCTGCCATTTTAGATGAGGAGGCTGGAAACGGTGTGCCTCGCGGGGCTCCTATCTGTCGTAATTATCTCCTTGTCAGGGGTTGGACAGGGGGCTCGGACCTCGCTCGCTTCCTTCGGCTTCCCTCCGCTCCTCACGTGCACACTCGCACGTCCAGGAGCTCAGAGGCCCGACGTGGGCGCTGGCATGACCTCACAGAACCTCAGCGAGCCGCGCTGCTATTGGACGGATTTCATCCCGCTGAGGAAAATGTTATCTAACGCAAACTGTTGAGAGTGTGGCAAGATCTAGGCTAACATCAGACAGGACAGCACAACCCAATTAGTCCAAATTAGATATGTGATTTTTGTCGTATCATTTCAAACATTGCTCTCAGATTTGGTTTAGCATTATTAAATAATCTAGACAGGGCGCAGCCTATTTACACTAGCCTTCTCTCTGCGGGTTGTGTTGTTGGCGCCGTGCCTGGCCTCAGTTCTTAATCTCCACAGGAAGTTTGCATCTGTGTTTTCATTCCCCTGACAGGATGTGTGTGTGTCTGTGTTATGGTCCCCTGGAAGGACACCACAGATGGTGGAGGGCCGGGTTTGATAAAAGTTGGCTCCTCTTTTGTACATCACCGGGGTGTATTGACGTACTGGGACTGAAATTCAGCCCGGGACTTTTGAGATGGAGAGGGCTTTTTATGTGAGCGTCCAGAGGGCACATACTGAAACATTTTTGGCATTAATAATAATACAGTTAACAGTGATACAGTTTTTGTGGTATAAAGATGAGGTTGAAGACCATGGAGATACTTTAGGATGGATTACCTCCCTCCTCAGTTTGGATGAGCACGTCACCACTGCACTGGATCTAAATTAGACCCGCCAGACAAGCCTAGGTGAGCTGGAACACCAGTCACAGTTTGTCACATGAGATATCGACAAGAACGAGGACCACTCTAAATTGGGAGTGGCTGTTTTTGAAGCATTAGTAGGGACCGTCTGTGCCGTCTGCAGCTGCAAGGTCCAGGCTGGCCCATGCCACGGCCGAGGACCATCCAGTTACTATATGACATCAGAGAATTTTTTATAAAAACGGTCTTTCGAGAGGCCAGTCTGCCCCTCGGCCTTTGTGCGACATCTCCTTTAACTCTGTGACGTAAAGCAGACTACTCATTCGGTTCAGGGCCCAAAATGAGCGAAGCAAATGAAAGTAGTCATAGAATGTTTTCTCATTTTCTGGTTGGTCCACCCTCTCTGTACACTGAGTAATTGAAATCTTTTTTAATGAACCTGCACATGGGGGTGAGATTAGCTCTTATTAGCTGCTGTATAATTGTGAAGCCTTTGTGAATCATAATGACATCCTACGGACGGCTCAATACCCAGTCCTCGTCTGCATTTGTCATGCCGGGGGTGGACTGTAGCCCACTCAGCGAGTAGTTTTCTGTACTCTGTTGATGTTGTCTCTGATCCGTGTCCCCCACATCAAAAGCAGACGTCCCCCCGCGGTGCTCTCTACCCAGTCCTCCAGCCTCTCCAGCCTCTCCAGCCAGCCTCTGTCACCCAAAGCTGTTTCACTCATCCATCCCTCGCTGCCCACCACGGCTCTGTTGTGTCTCTACGCTCCCCATGTCACTCTCTCCTCACCTCTCTATTCCATCATTCTGTCTCTCACTTCTTCGTACCTCTCAGTGACTTTACTTTTAGTTAAGTGCTTTTATTTTCTCTTGTCTCGTCTTGCACGTACTCTCTGTTTGTCCATATCTCTTTCTTTCTTTTTCACCCTTTCTTTGTCTCCCTCTTTGTCATCTCACCCATCAACATCCAGTTTCCCTCATTTTAATCCCTGAAGAAAATTGGTGGTTTCTGATTGAGATGTGGGACTTCAATCTCGGCTAACTCACAGCAGGGCGCTTGCACACACAGACGCATGTGCACAAACACACACACACACATTCATGCAGGTGGACTATTTCACCAAAACAACTTGTTGTGAAAACACTAAAATGAATTACACCTTCGGTACACCATTTGGAGTATTATTAGAGACTAAATTACAGCCATGCTAATTGGAAAGTATGTGATTGTTTTGATTGTATGTTATATGTGATTTTCAGTATATTAGACAATGTATACTGACTGTATTAGCGATCATCTAATAGCAATTAGCAATGAATCATGAAGAAATCACACCTCAGAGTATTCCCATGATGACTTAATACCAGCTGAGCTCTTAGACTAAACATAGTATGTCACGTTCACCCTCTCAGTTTGCCTGACACATTTGATGCTGACGTAAGAAGAGACTATATTTGGGTGGTGTTATCGACAATATTACAGTTTCCTGTCAGGACCCCCTCCCCTCCCCGAGCTGGAAATCCAGCGTGATGCCACACGTGCAGGTGTGTCACATGAATAAAGCTCCATTTCATTCTTTCCTAGTGAGGCTTCTGGTAGAGATTCTGATCTTTTTCTAGTGAGTTGCTCTTTTTGTAATCCTCTAGGAGATCTCTCACTGCACGCGACCATAACACCATTTGGAGCAACGCCAAGATACACATTTCAGAATCGTTTTGAAATAGTCGTAGAAAGTAACGGGGCGGCTGTGGCGTAGTGGAGAGCAAGGTAGTTCTCCAATCAGAGGGTCGGTGGTTCGATACCCCAAGTTGCTCCCGAAGGCTTGCCATGGACTGGATGTTGGACTGGATGTTGCATCTTATCTTATGAATGTTAGTTAGAGTCTGATGGTGGCACCTTGCATGGTAGCCTGTCATCAGTGTGTGAATGGGTGAATGATATGTAACATACTACTGATTGTAAGTCGCTTTGGATAAAAGCGTCTGCTAAATGACTGTAATGTAATGTAAAGTATCTTTTCCTCGGCATTTTATTCCTTCAAACATAAATATGAAAAAATATTTCTAACCACTGCATTGCAACCCAGCGATGTCTGCAATATGCTTTAAAACATTGCACTGAAATACTGTGAGGCTGAATAAGGCTCGTGCTTAGAGAGGCTGTGGAGGAGGGTTGTGTGTTGTGTTGTTAAGACGTCTGCTGATGGGCTGCCAGTTGCTGCATAATCAAGTGATCGAGCGACTCTGAGCCAAGAAAGATCAGATTTATGACTGCATTGATGGATCCGTTTCTCCTTTTAGACATGTCCATTAATGTGTCTGAGCACTTGCCCAAGGCTAGACTGGAACTAATAGGTCATGACCTTGTTTGAAATCACATTTTCCAATGTTATGTTGTACATTATGTATTATAATGTAAACACATGGTTCCCCATTAAACTGATAAAGAATTTTGTTGTGCATTCCTTATTAACGTCCTTCTATTGAAGTGCAGCAAAAGTGTTATATAGGAATGTAATGGCCGCCTGCATTTCCTTTAATAACATGTTGTCAGAAGTAAAGTTGTGCTTTCTTACTTCATACATGAGGTAATAGACATTGCTGTGGATGCATACATCTGTTATTAATTCAACCTCACGCTCAGATCTGATCATATAACCAGATTGTCTATTTAGAATTTTGAAAAAGTGGGCCAGGGGCTGAGAGAACAAACCACGCCCACTTCTGTATGTAGAAAGCCGCGTCGCAGCGTCGACACACGTCACAGCTACAGTGGCTTGTAAAATAGCGGCATGGCGCGGGTGCAATAACTGATAAATTTAGTGATTTATCAGATCATAAATTAGACTAAACAACTTAATGAATCATCTATAATCTCTTGGCACAGTGAGGTAATCATGCTAGATTAGTCACAGATGATCAATTTAAGGATGGTCCCTGCAAGGATAGGGTTGATCTTAAACAGTAGATGTTGTTTTCTGCAATTTCCAACCCCAAAATGCAAATTCTTATACATTTTAATGTTAAGGTTAAAATGATTTTACTTGTCAATGTACGACTGTGTGGCACAACAGGATTTAGTTTGTAGTCCCAATTTGCTACATAGCAAAGAAACAAATATATTATATATGGAAGTTGGAGGATGAATCGTTAGCTGATACTTCTGCATCTCGTTCCAGACGGCAGAAGGGTGAGCAGGTTGTGGCTTGGGTGGGTTAGCAAGAAATGTCGATATTAACACCAGCATTGATGTGTTACATCGCAGTACATTCATATCATGTAGTATTATAACTTAAAAAGTGAGCAGTTACTTTTAAACCCTGAGTTCCTTCGGTTCTTTTCATTGGCTGAAGGGGATTTGAGTTTTTACCTCTCTGTGTGCACCTGCAGAATGTTTTTACTGCCTTCCCTGGTCTGGTTTTGTAACTCAAACATTAACACAGTGGATTTCAATGAAAGG
The DNA here is from genome assembly GCF_027596085.1 of Anoplopoma fimbria. NCBI lineage: Eukaryota > Metazoa > Chordata > Actinopteri > Perciformes > Anoplopomatidae > Anoplopoma > Anoplopoma fimbria. Next base: position 4,780,914 of record NC_072466.1, read on the forward strand.
CCCACAAAAACCTTTGTAATGCTGTGACGTGTTTATCAGTATTTGTTTTCCTTCTTGAAAACTGGACCAATTGTTTATTATTTCTGATTTCTGAGTTTCATGTTTTATACCCCAAATCTTGCACATCAGATCTTGTTTATTGGTACATGGTTTTACACGTAGTTATTCTACTTCTCAGTGGAGAATATTTTTGGATGAGTCCTTGGAGATCCAGGTGCATAGGCTATAAGCAGTGAATTCAGCATCTCTTTGTGAGAAGAAGACATATTGTTGGTGATTACGTAGCATGCGTTCTGTCCTTGAAAACTCTATGGTCCTTCTGTTTACAGCACACCAGGTTGTTGCAGAGCTTTTACTAATTCTTTCTCTCTGTTTTTCTCTGTATCTCCTCTGTTTGTCTCTCAGGTTTGTGAGCAGCCATGACAAAATCCTACGAATTCAACTGGCAGAAGCACTTGCCGGAGTTTATGCAGGAGGGCGCCTCCTTCGACAGGTTTGATGAGGTAAAAATGATGCACATCTTCTGTTGCTTATAAGGTTTCTACGTTGCGTACATAAAAAAATAAATGGAAGAGCTCAGAATGTCAAAATAAACAGCCTCCCAACCTGCTTATTTCGTGACACTGATGAAATGAAAATCAAGCTTTACTGTCCTTGATGAGCGTGTGAAGGCCTACCCAGTGAAGCACGCTGTACGAGCTTGTCGATAACTTTGTTGTTGCAGGTTATTTGTTCTGTCCTTTTATCATCCCTCACCCTTAATGACGGTCCCCCCCGGCCAGTCATTAGCGTGCGCACTCACACACACATAATGCAGCGGAGGCGTCCCCTTTATAATCCGATACGTCATCGTTGTAGTCAGAGCTCTAGATGTAGGCGGGCCACATCGATCAGCATCGTTAAGACGCTTCTGTGTGGCGACTGCTTGTCTGC